>NW_027650180.1:0-143793 GCF_965287045.1 Carcharhinus amblyrhynchos | reverse complement strand
GGGTCTCTGGGACTCAGGGTCTCAGGGTCTCAGGGCCTCAGGGTCTCTGGGACTCAGTGTATCAGGGTCTCAGGGCCTTTGTGTCTCAGGGCGTCTGGGTATCTGTGTCTCTGTGTCTCAGGGTCTCAGGGCCTCTGAGTATCAGTGTCTCAGAGTCTCAGGGTCTCAAGGCCTCTGGTTCTCTGGGTCTCAGTGTCTCAGGGTCTCTGTATCTCATTGTCTCCGGGTGTCAGGGTCTCAGGGCCTCTGGGTCTCTGTGTCTCACTGTCTCAGCGTCTCAGGGCCCCTGGGTCACTGTGACTCACTGTCTCAGGGCCGCTGGGTCTCAGGGTCTCAGTGTCTCAGGGTCTCAGGGCCTCTAGGTCTCAGGGTCTCAGTGGCTCAGGGTCTCAGGACCCATGGGTCTTTGGGTCTCAGTGTCTCAGGGTCTCAGGGCCTCTGGGTCTCTGGGTCTCTGAGTCTCAATGTCTCAGTGTCTCAGGGCCTCTGGGTCTCTGAGTGTCAATGTCTCTGTGTCTCTGAGTCTCAGTGTCTCAGTCCCTCTGGGTCTCTGGGTCTCTGAGTCTCAGTGTCTCAGTGTCTCAGGGTCTCAGGGCACCTGGGACTCTGGGTCTCTGAGTCTCTGTCTCTCAGGGTCTCAGGGTCTCAGGGTCTCAGGGCCACTGGGTCTCAGGGTCTCAGTGTCTCAGGGTCTCAGTGCCTCTGTATCTCTGTGTCTCAGGGACTCAGTGTCTCAGGCCCTCTGGGTCTCAGGGACTCTGGGTCTCTGTGTCTCAATGTCTCAGTGTCTCAGCGTCTCAGGGCCTCTGGGTCTCTGGGTCACATATGTCTCACTGTCTCAGGATCTCAGGGCCTCTGGGTCTCTGTGTCTCAGTGTCTCAGGGCCTCTGGGTCTCAGGGTCTCAGTGTCTCAGGGCCTCTGGGTCTCTGTGTCTCAGGGTCTCAGGGCCTCTGGGTCTCAGGGTCTCAGTGTCTCAGTGTCTCTGGGTCTCAGGGTCTCAGGACCTCTGCGTCTCTGTGTCTCAGTGACTCAGGGTCTCAGGGCCTCAGGGTCTCTGGGTCTCTGAGTTTCAATGTCTCAGAGTCTCAGTGTCTCAGGGCCTCTGGGTCTCATGGTCTCAGTGTCTTAGGGTCTCATGGCCTCTGGGTCTCAATGTCTCAGTGTCTCAGGGTCTCAGGGCCTCTGTGTCTCTGTGTCTCAGGGACTCAGTGTCTCAGGCCCTCTGAGTCTCAGGGACTCTGGGTCTCTGTGTCTCAATGTCTCAGTGTCTCAGCGTCTCAGGGCCTCTGGGTCTCTAGGTCTCAATGTCTCAGTGCCTCAGGATCTTAGGGCCTCTGGGTCTCAGTGTCTCAGTGTCTCAGGGTCTCAGGGCCTTTGGGTCTCTGAGTCTCAATGTCTCTGTGTCCCTGTGTCTCAGTGTCTCAGTCCCTCTGGATCTCTGGGTCTCTGAGTCTCAGTGTCTCAGGGTCTCAGGGCAGCTGGGACTCTGGGTCTCTGAGTCTCTGTGTCTCAGGGTCTCAGGGTCTCAGGCCACTGGGTCTCAGGGTCTCAGTGTCTCCGGGTCTCTGGGCCTCTGGGTCTCTGGGTCTCAATGTCTCAGTGTCTCAGTGTCTCAGGATCTCAGGGCCTCTGTGTCTCTGTATCTCAGGGACTCAGTGTCTCAGGCCCTCTGGGTCTCAGGGACCCTGCGTCTCTGTGCCTCAATGTGTCAGTGTCTCAGGGTCTCTGGGCCTCTGGGTCTCTGGGTCTAAATGTCTCAGTGTCTCAGGATCTCAGGGCCTCTGGGTCTCTGTGTCTCAGTGTCTCAGGGTCTCAGGGCCTCTGGGTCTCAGGGTCTCAGCGTCTCAGGGTCTTACGGTCTCAGGGCCTCTGAGTATCAGTGTCTCCGAGTCTCAGGGTCTCAAGGCCTCTGGTTCTCTGGGTCTCTATGTCTCAGTGTCTCAGGGTCTCAGGGTCTCTGTATCTCATTGTCTCTGGGTGTCAGGGTCTCAGGGCCTCTGGGTCTCTGTGTCTCACTGTCTCAGGGTCTCAGGGCCCCTGGGTCACTGCGTCTCACTGTCTCAGGGCCGTTGGGTCTCAGGGTCTCAGGTCCTCGAGGTCTCAGGGTCTCAGGGCCGCTGGGTCTCAGGGTCTCAGTGTCTCAGGGTCTCAGGGCCTCTAGGTCTCAGGGTCTCAGTGGCTCAGGGTCTCAGGACCCATGGGTCTTTGGGTCTCAGTGTCTCAGGGTCTCTGGGCCTCTGGGTCTCTGGGTCTCAATGTCTCAGTGTCTCAGTGTCTCAGGATCTCAGGGCCTCTGTGTCTCTGTATCTCAGGGACTCAGTGTCTCAGGCCCTCCGGGTCTCAGGGACCCTGCGTCTCTGTGCCTCAATGTGTCAGTGTCTCAGGGTCTCTGGGCCTCTGGGTCTCTGGGTCTCAATGTCTCAGTGTCTCAGTGTCTCAGGATCTCAGGGCCTCTGGGTCTCTGCGTCTCAGTGTCTCAGGGTCTCAGGGCCTCTGGGTCTCAGGGTCTCAGTGTCTCAGGGTCTTACGGTCTCAGGGCCTCTGAGTATCAGTGTCTCCGAGTCTCAGGGTCTCAAGGCCTCTGGTTCTCTGGGTCTCTATGTCTCAGTGTCTCAGGGTCTCAGGGTCTCTGTATCTCATTGTCTCCGGGTGTCAGGGTCTCAGGGCCTCTGGGTCTCTGTGTCTCACTGTCTCAGGGTCTCAGGGCCCCTGGGTCACTGTGTCTCACTGTCTCAGGGCCGCTGGGTCTCAGGGTCTCAGGTCCTCGAGGTCTCAGGGTCTCAGGGCCGCTGGGTCTCAGGGTCTCAGTATCTCAGGGTCTCAGGGCCTCTAGGTCTCAGGGTCTCAGTGGCTCAGGGTCTCAGGACCCATGGGTCTTTGGGTCTCAGTGTCTCAGGGTCTCAGGGCCTCTGGGTCTCTGGGTCTCTGAGTCTCAATGTCTCTGTGTCTCAGGGTCTCAGGGCACCTGGGACTCTGGGTCTCTGAGTCTCTGTCTCTCAGGGTCTCAGGGTCTCAGAGCCACAGGGTCTCAGGGTCTCAGTGTCTCAGGGTCTCAGTGCCTCTGTATCTCTGTGTCTCAGGGACTCAGTGTCTCAGGCCCTCTGGGTCTCAGGGACTCTGGGTCTCTGAGTCTCTGTCTCTCAGGGTCTCAGGGTCTCAGAGCCACTGGGTCTCAGGGTCTCAGTGTCTCAGGGTCTCAGTGCCTCTGTATCTATGTGTCTCAGGGACTCAGTGTCTCAGTGCCTCTGGGTCTCAGGGACTCTGGGTCTCTGTGTCTCAATGTCTCAGTGTCTCAGCGTCTCAGGGCCTCTGGGTCTCAATGTCTCAGTGTCTCAGGATCTCAGGGTCTCTGGGTCTCTGTGTCTCAGGGTCTCAGGGCCTCTGGGTCTCAGGGTCTCAGTGTCTCAGGGTCTTAGGGTCTCAGGGCCTCTGGGTCTCAGGGTCTCAGTGTCTCAGTGTCTCTGGGTCTCAGGGTCTCAGGACCTCTGCGTCTCTGTGTCTCAGTGACTCAGGGTCCCACGGCCTCAGGGTCTCTGGGTCTCTGCGTTTCAATGTCCCAGTGTCTCAGTGTCTCAGGGCCTCTGGGTCTCATGGTCTCAGTGTCTTAGGGTCTCATGGCCTCTGGGTCTCAATGTCTCAGTGTCCCAGGGTCTCAGGGCCTCTGTGTCTCTGTGTCTCAGGGACTCAGTGTCTCAGGCCCTCTGGGTCTCAGGGACTCTGGGTCTCTGTGTCTCAATGTCTCAGTGTCTCAGCGTCTCAGGGCCTCTGGGTCTCTAGGTCTCAATGTCTCAGTGTCTCAGGATCTTAGGGCCTCTGGGTCTCTGTGTCTCACTGTCTCAGGGTCTCAGTGCCCCTGGGTCACTGTGTCTCAGGGCCGTTGGGTCTCAGGGTCTCAGGGTCTCAGGTCCTCGAGGTCTCAGGGTCTGCGGGCCGCTGGGTCTCAGGGTCTCAGTGTCTCAGGGTCTCAGGGTCTCAGGGCCTCTAGGTCTCAGGGTCTCAGTGTCTCAGGGTCTCCGGACCCATGGGTCTTTGGGTCTCTGTGTCTCAGGGTCTCAGGGCCTCTGGGTCTCTGGGTCTCTGAGTCTCAATGTCTCAGTGTCTCAGGGTCTCAGGGCCTTTGGGTCTCTGAGTCTCAATGTCTCTGTGTCTCTCTGTCTCAGTGTCTCAGTCCCTCTGGATCTCTGGGTCTCTGAGTCTCAGTGTCTCAGGGTCTCAGGCCACTGGGTCTCAGGGTCTCAGTGTCTCAGGGTCTCTGGGCCTCTGGGTCTCTGGGTCTCAATGTCTCAGTGTCTCAGTGTCTCAGGATCTCAGGGCCTCTGGGTCTCTGTGTCTCAGTGTCTCAGGCTCTCAGGGCCTCTGGGTCTCAGGGACTCAGTGTCTCAGGGTCTTAGGGTCTCAGGGCCTCTGCGTCTCAGGGTCTCAGCGTCTCAGTGTCTCTGGGTCTCTGGGTCTCAGGGCCTCAGGGTCTCTGGGACTCAGGGTCTCAGGGTCTCAGGGCCTCAGGGTCTCTGGGACTCAGTGTCTCAGGGTCTCAGGGCCTCTGTGTCTCAGGGCCTCTGGGTATCTGTGTCTCTGTGTCTCAGGGTCTCAGGGCCTCTGAGTATCAGTGTCTCAAAGTCTCAGGGTCTCCAGGCCTCTGGTTCTCTGGGTCTCTATGTCTCAGTGTCTCAGGGTCTCTGGGTCTCTGTATCTCTTTGTCTCCGGGTGTCAGGGTCTCAGGGCCTCTGGGTCTCTGTGTCTCACTGTCTCAGGGTCTCAGGGCCCCTGGGTCACTGTGTCTCACTGTCTCAGGGCCGCTGGGTCTCAGGGTCTCAGGTCCTCGAGGTCTCAGGGTCTCAGGGCCGCTGGGTCTCAGGGTCTCAGTGTCTCAGGGTCTCAGGGTCTCAGGGCCTCTAGGTCTCAGGGTCTCAGTGGCTTAGGGTCTCAGGACCCATGGGTCTTTGGGTCTCAGTGTCTCAGGGCCTCTGGGTCTCTGGGTCTCTGAGTCTCAATGTCTCTGTGAGTCAGGGTCTCAGGGCCTCTGGGTCTCTGAGTCTCAATGTCTCTGTGTCTCTGAGTCTCAGTGTCTCAGTCCCTCTGGGTCTCTGGGTCTCTGAGTCTCAGTGTCTCAGTGTCTCAGGGCACCTGGGACTCTGGGTCTCTGAGTCTCTGTCTCTCAGGGTCTCAGGGTCTCAGGGTCTCAGGGCCACTGGGTCTCAGGGTTTCAGTGTCTCAGGGTCTCAGTGCCTCTGTATCTCTGTGTCTCAGGGACTCAGTGTCTCAGGCCCTCTGGGTCTCAGGGACTCTGGGTCTCTGTGTCTCAATGTCTCAGTGTCTCAGCATCTCAGGGCCTCTGGGTCTCTGGGTCTCAATGTCTCAGTGTCTCAGGATCTCAGGGCCTCTGGGTCTCTGTGTCTCAGTGTCTCAGGGCCTCTGGGTCTCAGGGTCTCAGTGTCTCAGGGTCTCAGGGCCTCTGGGTCTCTGTGTCTCAGGGTCTCAGGGCCTCTGGGTCTCAGGGTCTCAGTGTCTCAGTGTCTCTGGGTCTCAGGGTCTCAGGACCTCTGTGTCTCTGTGTCTCAGTGACTCAGGGTCTCAGGGCCTCAGGGTCTCTGGGTCTCTGAGTTTCAATGTCTCAGTGTCTCAGTGTCTCAGGGCCTCTGGGTCTCATGGTCTCAGTGTCTTAGGGTCTCATGGCCTCTGGGTCTCAATGTCTCAGTGTCTCAGGGTCTCAGGGCCTCTGTGTCTCTGTGTCTCTGTGTCTCAGGGACTCAGTGTCTCAGGCCCTCTTGGTCTCAGGGACTCTGGGTCTCTGTGTCTCAATGTCTCAGCGTCTCAGGGCCTCTGGGTCTCTAGGTCTCAATGTCTCAGTGTCTCAGGATCTTAGGGCCTCTGGGTCTCTGTGTCTCACTGTCTCAGGGTCTCAGGGCCCCTGGGTCACTGTGTCTCAGGGTCTCAGGGCCGCTGGGTCTCAGGGTCTCAGGTCCTCGAGGTCTCAGGGTCTCCGGGCCGCTGGATCTCAGGGTCTCAGGGTCTCAGGGCCTCTAGGTCTCAGGGTCTCAGTGTCTCAGGGTCTCCGGATCCATGGGTCTTTGGGTCTCAGTGTCTCAGGGTCTCAGGGCCTCTGGGTCTCAGTGTCTCTGTGTCTCTGTGTCTCAGTGTCTCAGTCCCTCTGGGTCTCTGGGTCTCTGAGTCTCAGTGTCTCAGGGTCTCAGGGCACCTGGGGCTCTGGGTCTCTGAGTCTCTGTGTCTCAGGGTCTCAGGCCACTGGGTCTCAGGGTCTCAGTGCCTCTGGGTCTCTGTGTCTAAGGGTCTCAGGGTCTCAGGGCCTCTAAGTCTTGGGGTGTCAGTACCTCAGGGTCTCAGGGCCTCTGGGTCTCAGTGTCTCAGGGACACAGGCCATCTGGGCCTCTGGGTCTCTGAGTCTCAGTGTCTCAGGGTCTCAGAGTCTCAGGACCTCTGGGTCTCTGTGTCTCAGTGTCTCAGTGTCTCAGGGTCTCTGTCTCAGTGTCTCAGGGTCTCAGAGTCTCAGAGTCTCAGGGCCTCTGGGTCTCTGGGTCTCTGAGTCTCAATGTCTCAGTGTCTCAGTGTCTCAGGGTCTCAGCGCCTCTGGGTCTCTGTGTCTCAGTGTCTCAGGGTCTCTGGGTCTCAGGACCTCTGGGTCTCTGTGTCTCAGGGTCTCAGGGCCTCTGGGTCTCTGGGTCTCAGTGTCTCAGGGTCTCAGGGCCTTTGGGTCTTTGGGTCTCTGAGTCTCAATATCTCAGTGTCTCAGTGTCTCAGGGTCTCTGGGCCTCTGGGTCTCTGTGTCTCAGGGTCTCAGGACTTCTGGATCTCAATGTCTCAGTGTCTCAGGGCCTCTGGGTCTCTGAGTCTCAATGTCTTCGTATCTCAGTGTCTCAGAGTCTCAGGACCTCTGGGTCTCTGAGTCTCAGTGTCTCAGGGCCTCTGGGTCCCTGGGTCTCTGAGTCTCAATGTCTCAGTGTCTCAGGGTGCCAGGGTCTCAGGACCTTTAGGTCTCTGGGTCTCAGTGTATCAGGGTCTCAGGGCCTCTGCGTCTCTGGGTCTCAATGTCTCAGTGTCTCAGGGTCTCAGGGCCTCTCTGTCTCAGTGTCTCAGGGTCTCAGGTCCTCTGGGTCTCTGGGTCTCTGAGTCTCAATGTCTCAGTGTCTCAGGGTCTCAGGACCTCTGGGTCTCAGGGTCTCAGTGTATCAGGGTCTCAGGGCCTCTGTGTCTCTGGGTCTCAATGTCTCAGGTTCTCAGTGTCTCAGGGCCTCTGGGTCTCTGTGTCTCAGGGTCTCAGGGTCTCAGCGTCTCAGGGCCTCTGAGTCTCAGGGTCTCAGTGACTCAGGGTCTCAGGGCCTCTGGGTCTCAGTGTCTCAGGGACTCAGGCCCTCTGGGTCTCTGAATCCCAGTGTCTCAGGGTCTCAGGGTCTCAGGACCTCTGGGTCTCTGAATCCCAGTGTCTCAGGGTCTCAGGGTCTCAGGACCTCTGGGTCTCTGTGTCTCAGTGACTCAGGGTCTCAGGGCCTCAGGGTCTCTGGGTCTCTGTGTCTCAATGTCTCAGTGTCTCAGGGCCCCTGGGTCTCAGGGTCTCAGTGTCTTAGGGTCTCATGGCCTCTGGGTCTCAATGTCTCAGTGTCTCAGGGTCTCAGGGCCTCTGTGTCTCTGTGTCTCAGGGACTCAGTGTCTCAGGGCCTCTGGGTCTCTGAATCCCAGTGTCTCAGGGTCTCAGGGTCTCAGGACCTCTGGGTCTCTGTGTCTCAGTGTCTCAGGGTCTCAGTGTCTCAGGATCTTAGGGTCTCTGTGTCTCAGTGACTCAGGGTCTCAGGGCCTCAGGGTCTCTGGGTCTCTGAGTCTCAATGTCTCAGTGTCTCAGGGCCCCTGGGTCTCAGGGTCTCAGTGTCTTAGGGTCTCATGGCCTCTGGGTCTCAATGTCTCAGTGTTTCAGGGTCTCAGGGCCTCTGTGTCTCTGTGTCTCAGGGACTCAGTGTCTCAGGCCCTCTGGGTCTCAGGGACTCTGGGTCTCTGTGTCTCAATGTCTCAGTGTCTCAGCGTCTCAGGGCCTCTGGGTCTCTGGGTCTCAATGTCTCAGTGTCTCAGGATCTCAGGGCCTCTGGGTCTCTGTGTCTCACTGTCTCAGGGTCTCAGGGCCCCTGGGTCACTGTGTCTCAGGGTCTCAGGGCCGCTGGGTCTCAGGGTCTCAGGGTCTCAGGTCCTCGAGGTCTCAGGGTCTCAGGGCCGCTGGGTCTCAGGGTCTCAGTGGCTCAGGGCCTCAGGACCCATGAGTCTTTGGGTCTCAGTGTCTCAGGGTCTCAGGGCCATCTTGGTCTCTGGGTCTCTGAGTCTCAATGCCTCAGTGTCTCAGGGTCTCAGGGCCTCTGGGTCTCTGAGTCTCAATGTCTCTGTGTCTCTGTGTCTCAGTGTCTCAGTGTCTCAGTCCCTCTGGGTCTCTGGGTCTCTGAGTCTCAGTGTCTCAGTGTCTCAGGGTCTCAGGGCATCTGGGACTCTGGGTCTCTGAGTCTCTGAGTCTCTGTGTCTCAGGGTGTCAGGGTCTCAGGGTCTCAGGGCCACTGGGTCTCAGGGTCTCAGTGTCTCAGGGTCTCAGTGCCTCTGGGTCTCTGTGTCTAAGGGTCTCAGGGCCTCTGGGTCTCAGGGTCTCAGTGTCTCAGGGCCTCAGGGCATCTGGGTCTCAGGGTCTCAGTGTCTCAGGGTTCTCAGGGCCTCTGGGTCTCAGTGTCTCAGGGTCTCAGTGTCTTAGGGTCTCATGGCCTCTGGGTCTCTGGGTCTCTGGGTCTCAATGTCTCAGTGTCTCAGTGTCTCAGGGTCTCAGGGCATCTGTGTCTCAGTGTCTCAGCGTCTCAGGGCCTGTGGGTCTCTGGGTCTCAATGTCTCAGTGTCTCAGGATCTCAGGGTCTCAGGGCCTCTGGGTCTCTGTGTTTCAGTGTCTCAGGGTCTCAGGGCCTCTGGGTCTCTGGGTCTCAATGTCTCAGTGTCTCAGGATCTCAGGGTCTCAGTGCCTCAGGGTCTCTGTGTCTCAGGGTCTCAGGGCCTCTGGGTCTCAGGGTCTCAGTGTCTGAGGGTCTTAGTGTCTCAGGGCCTCTGGGTCTCAGGGTCTTAGTGTCTCTGGGTCTCTATGTCTCAGGGTCTCAGGGCCTCAGGGTCTCAGGGCCTCAGGGTCTCTGGGACTCAGGGTCTCAGGGTCTCAGGGCCTCTGGGTCTCTGGGTCTCTGAGTCTCAGGGCCTCTGAGTATCAGTGTCTCAGAGTCTCAGGGTCTCAAGGCATCTGGTTCTCTGGGTCTCAATGTCTCAGTGTCTCAGCGCCTCAGGGTCTCTGGGTCTCTGTATCTCATTGTCTCCGGGTGTCAGGGTCTCAGGACCTCTGGGTCTCTGTGTCTCACTGTCTCAAGGCCTCAGGGCCCCTGGGTCACTGTGTCTCAGGGTCTCAGGGCCGTTGGGTCTCAGGGTCTCAGTGTCTCAGGGACTCAGGCCCTCTGGGTCTCTGAATCCTAGTGTCTCAGGGTCTCAGGGTCTCAGGACCTCTGGGTCTCTGTGTCTCAGTGACTCAGGGTCTCAGGGCCTCAGGGTCTCTGGGTCTCTGAGTCTCAATGTCTCAGTGTCTCAGGGCCTCTGGGTCTCTGTGTCTCAGTGTCTCAGGGTCTCAGGGCCTCTGGGTCTCTGTGTCTCAGGGTCTCAGGGCCTCTGGGTCTCAGGGTCTCAGTGTCTCAGGGTCTTAGGGTCTCAGGGCCTCTGGGTCTCAGGGTCTCAGTGTCTCAGTGTCTCTGGGTCTCAGGGTCTCAGGACCTCTGCGTCTCTGTGTCTCAGTGACTCAGGGTCTCAGGGCCTCAGGGTCTCTGGGACTCAGGGTCTCAGGGTCTCAGGGCCTCAGGGTCTCTGGGACTCAGGGTCTCAGGGTCTCAAGGCCTCTGTGTCTCTGGATCTCTGAGTCTCAATGTCTCGGTGTCTCAGTGTCTCAGGGTCTCAGGGCCTCTGTGTCTCAGGGCCTCTGGGTATCTGTGTCTCTGTGTCTCAGGGTCTCAGGGCCTCTGAGTATCAGTGTCTCAGAGTCTCAGCGTCTCAAGGCCTCTGGTTCTCTGGGTCTCAATGTTTCAGTGTCTCAGGGTCTCAGGGTCTCTGTATCTCATTGTCTCCGGGTGTCAGGGTCTCAGGGCCTCTGGGTCTCACTGTCTCAGGGTCTCAGGGCCCCTGGGTCACTGTGTCTCAGGGTCTCAGGGCCGCTGGGTCTCAGGGTCTCAGGTCCTCGAGGTCTCAGGGTCTCAGGACCTCTGGGTCTCTGTGTCTCAGTGACTCAGGGTCTCAGGGCCTCAGGGTCTCTGGGTCTCTGTGTCTCAATGTCTCAGTGTCTCAGGGCCCCTGGGTCTCAGGGTCTCAGTGTCTTAGGGTCTCATGGCCTCTGGGTCTCAATGTCTCAGTGTCTCAGGGTCTCAGGGCCTCTGTGTCTCTGTGTCTCAGGGACTCAGTGTCTCAGGGCCTCTGGGTCTCTGAATCCCAGTGTCTCAGGGTCTCAGGGTCTCAGGACCTCTGGGTCTCTGTGTCTCAGTGTCTCAGGGTCTCAGTGTCTCAGGATCTTAGGGTCTCTGTGTCTCAGTGACTCAGGGTCTCAGGGCCTCAGGGTCTCTGGGTCTCTGAGTCTCAATGTCTCAGTGTCTCAGGGCCCCTGGGTCTCAGGGTCTCAGTGTCTTAGGGTCTCATGGCCTCTGGGTCTCAATGTCTCAGTGTTTCAGGGTCTCAGGGCCTCTGTGTCTCTGTGTCTCAGGGACTCAGTGTCTCAGGCCCTCTGGGTCTCAGGGACTCTGGGTCTCTGTGTCTCAATGTCTCAGTGTCTCAGCGTCTCAGGGCCTCTGGGTCTCTGGGTCTCAATGTCTCAGTGTCTCAGGATCTCAGGGCCTCTGGGTCTCTGTGTCTCACTGTCTCAGGGTCTCAGGGCCCCTGGGTCACTGTGTCTCAGGGTCTCAGGGCCGCTGGGTCTCAGGGTCTCAGGGTCTCAGGTCCTCGAGGTCTCAGGGTCTCAGGGCCGCTGGGTCTCAGGGTCTCAGTGGCTCAGGGCCTCAGGACCCATGAGTCTTTGGGTCTCAGTGTCTCAGGGTCTCAGGGCCATCTTGGTCTCTGGGTCTCTGAGTCTCAATGCCTCAGTGTCTCAGGGTCTCAGGGCCTCTGGGTCTCTGAGTCTCAATGTCTCTGTGTCTCTGTGTCTCAGTGTCTCAGTGTCTCAGTCCCTCTGGGTCTCTGGGTCTCTGAGTCTCAGTGTCTCAGTGTCTCAGGGTCTCAGGGCATCTGGGACTCTGGGTCTCTGAGTCTCTGAGTCTCTGTGTCTCAGGGTGTCAGGGTCTCAGGGTCTCAGGGCCACTGGGTCTCAGGGTCTCAGTGTCTCAGGGTCTCAGTGCCTCTGGGTCTCTGTGTCTAAGGGTCTCAGGGCCTCTGGGTCTCAGGGTCTCAGTGTCTCAGGGCCTCAGGGCATCTGGGTCTCAGGGTCTCAGTGTCTCAGGGTTCTCAGGGCCTCTGGGTCTCAGTGTCTCAGGGTCTCAGTGTCTTAGGGTCTCATGGCCTCTGGGTCTCTGGGTCTCTGGGTCTCAATGTCTCAGTGTCTCAGTGTCTCAGTGTCTCAGGGCATCTGTGTCTCAGTGTCTCAGCGTCTCAGGGCCTGTGGGTCTCTGGGTCTCAATGTCTCAGTGTCTCAGGATCTCAGGGTCTCAGGGCCTCTGGGTCTCTGTGTCTCAGGGTCTCAGGACCTCTGGGTCTCTGTGTCTCAGTGTCTCAGGGTCTCAGTGTCTCAGGATCTTAGGGTCTCTGTGTCTCAGTGACTCAGGGTCTCAGGGCCTCAGGGTCTCTGGGTCTCTGAGTCTCAATGTCTCAGTGTCTCAGGGCCCCTGGGTCTCAGGGTCTCAGTGTCTTAGGGTCTCATGGCCTCTGGGTCTCAATGTCTCAGTGTTTCAGGGTCTCAGGGCCTCTGTGTCTCTGTGTCTCAGGGACTCAGTGTCTCAGGCCCTCTGGGTCTCAGGGACTCTGGGTCTCTGTGTCTCAATGTCTCAGTGTCTCAGCGTCTCAGGGCCTCTGGGTCTCTGGGTCTCAATGTCTCAGTGTCTCAGGATCTCAGGGCCTCTGGGTCTCTGTGTCTCACTGTCTCAGGGTCTCAGGGCCCCTGGGTCACTGTGTCTCAGGGTCTCAGGGCCGCTGGGTCTCAGGGTCTCAGGGTCTCAGGTCCTCGAGGTCTCAGGGTCTCAGGGCCGCTGGGTCTCAGGGTCTCAGTGGCTCAGGGCCTCAGGACCCATGAGTCTTTGGGTCTCAGTGTCTCAGGGTCTCAGGGCCATCTTGGTCTCTGGGTCTCTGAGTCTCAATGCCTCAGTGTCTCAGGGTCTCAGGGCCTCTGGGTCTCTGAGTCTCAATGTCTCTGTGTCTCTGTGTCTCAGTGTCTCAGTGTCTCAGTCCCTCTGGGTCTCTGGGTCTCTGAGTCTCAGTGTCTCAGTGTCTCAGGGTCTCAGGGCATCTGGGACTCTGGGTCTCTGAGTCTCTGTGTCTCAGGGTCTCAGGCCACTGGGTCTCAGGGTCTCAGTGCCTCTGGGTCTCTGTGTCTAAGGGTCTCAGGGTCTCAGGGCCTCTAAGTCTTGGGGTGTCAGTACCTCAGGGTCTCAGGGCCTCTGGGTCTCAGTGTCTCAGGGACACAGGCCATCTGGGCCTCTGGGTCTCTGAGTCTCAGTGTCTCAGGGTCTCAGAGTCTCAGGACCTCTGGGTCTCTGTGTCTCAGTGTCTCAGTGTCTCAGGGTCTCTGTCTCAGTGTCTCAGGGTCTCAGAGTCTCAGAGTCTCAGGGCCTCTGGGTCTCTGGGTCTCTGAGTCTCAATGTCTCAGTGTCTCAGTGTCTCAGGGTCTCAGCGCCTCTGGGTCTCTGTGTCTCAGTGTCTCAGGGTCTCTGGGTCTCAGGACCTCTGGGTCTCTGTGTCTCAGGGTCTCAGGGCCTCTGGGTCTCTGGGTCTCAGTGTCTCAGGGTCTCAGGGCCTTTGGGTCTTTGGGTCTCTGAGTCTCAATATCTCAGTGTCTCAGTGTCTCAGGGTCTCTGGGCCTCTGGGTCTCTGTGTCTCAGGGTCTCAGGACTTCTGGGTCTCAATGTCTCAGTGTCTCAGTGTCTCAGGGCCTCTGGGTCTCTGAGTCTCAATGTCTTCGTATCTCAGTGTCTCAGAGTCTCAGGACCTCTGGGTCTCTGAGTCTCAGTGTCTCAGGGCCTCTGGGTCCCTGGGTCTCTGAGTCTCAATGTCTCAGTGTCTCAGGGTGCCAGGGTCTCAGGACCTTTAGGTCTCTGGGTCTCAGTGTATCAGGGTCTCAGGGCCTCTGCGTCTCTGGGTCTCAATGTCTCAGTGTCTCAGGGTCTCAGGGCCTCTCTGTCTCAGTGTCTCAGGGTCTCAGGTCCTCTGGGTCTCTGGGTCTCTGAGTCTCAATGTCTCAGTGTCTCAGGGTCTCAGGACCTCTGGGTCTCAGGGTCTCAGTGTATCAGGGTCTCAGGGCCTCTGTGTCTCTGGGTCTCAATGTCTCAGGTTCTCAGTGTCTCAGGGCCTCTGGGTCTCTGTGTCTCAGGGTCTCAGGGTCTCAGCGTCTCAGGGCCTCTGAGTCTCAGGGTCTCAGTGACTCAGGGTCTCAGGGCCTCTGGGTCTCAGTGTCTCAGGGACTCAGGCCCTCTGGGTCTCTGAATCCCAGTGTCTCAGGGTCTCAGGGTCTCAGGACCTCTGGGTCTCTGAATCCCAGTGTCTCAGGGTCTCAGGGTCTCAGGACCTCTGGGTCTCTGTGTCTCAGTGACTCAGGGTCTCAGGGCCTCAGGGTCTCTGGGTCTCTGTGTCTCAATGTCTCAGTGTCTCAGGGCCCCTGGGTCTCAGGGTCTCAGTGTCTTAGGGTCTCATGGCCTCTGGGTCTCAATGTCTCAGTGTCTCAGGGTCTCAGGGCCTCTGTGTCTCTGTGTCTCAGGGACTCAGTGTCTCAGGGCCTCTGGGTCTCTGAATCCCAGTGTCTCAGGGTCTCAGGGTCTCAGGACCTCTGGGTCTCTGTGTCTCAGTGTCTCAGGGTCTCAGTGTCTCAGGATCTTAGGGTCTCTGTGTCTCAGTGACTCAGGGTCTCAGGGCCTCAGGGTCTCTGGGTCTCTGAGTCTCAATGTCTCAGTGTCTCAGGGCCCCTGGGTCTCAGGGTCTCAGTGTCTTAGGGTCTCATGGCCTCTGGGTCTCAATGTCTCAGTGTTTCAGGGTCTCAGGGCCTCTGTGTCTCTGTGTCTCAGGGACTCAGTGTCTCAGGCCCTCTGGGTCTCAGGGACTCTGGGTCTCTGTGTCTCAATGTCTCAGTGTCTCAGCGTCTCAGGGCCTCTGGGTCTCTGGGTCTCAATGTCTCAGTGTCTCAGGATCTCAGGGCCTCTGGGTCTCTGTGTCTCACTGTCTCAGGGTCTCAGGGCCCCTGGGTCACTGTGTCTCAGGGTCTCAGGGCCGCTGGGTCTCAGGGTCTCAGGGTCTCAGGTCCTCGAGGTCTCAGGGTCTCAGGGCCGCTGGGTCTCAGGGTCTCAGTGGCTCAGGGCCTCAGGACCCATGAGTCTTTGGGTCTCAGTGTCTCAGGGTCTCAGGGCCATCTTGGTCTCTGGGTCTCTGAGTCTCAATGCCTCAGTGTCTCAGGGTCTCAGGGCCTCTGGGTCTCTGAGTCTCAATGTCTCTGTGTCTCTGTGTCTCAGTGTCTCAGTGTCTCAGTCCCTCTGGGTCTCTGGGTCTCTGAGTCTCAGTGTCTCAGTGTCTCAGGGTCTCAGGGCATCTGGGACTCTGGGTCTCTGAGTCTCTGAGTCTCTGTGTCTCAGGGTGTCAGGGTCTCAGGGTCTCAGGGCCACTGGGTCTCAGGGTCTCAGTGTCTCAGGGTCTCAGTGCCTCTGGGTCTCTGTGTCTAAGGGTCTCAGGGCCTCTGGGTCTCAGGGTCTCAGTGTCTCAGGGCCTCAGGGCATCTGGGTCTCAGGGTCTCAGTGTCTCAGGGTTCTCAGGGCCTCTGGGTCTCAGTGTCTCAGGGTCTCAGTGTCTTAGGGTCTCATGGCCTCTGGGTCTCTGGGTCTCTGGGTCTCAATGTCTCAGTGTCTCAGTGTCTCAGGGTCTCAGGGCATCTGTGTCTCAGTGTCTCAGCGTCTCAGGGCCTGTGGGTCTCTGGGTCTCAATGTCTCAGTGTCTCAGGATCTCAGGGTCTCAGGGCCTCTGGGTCTCTGTGTTTCAGTGTCTCAGGGTCTCAGGGCCTCTGGGTCTCTGGGTCTCAATGTCTCAGTGTCTCAGGATCTCAGGGTCTCAGTGCCTCAGGGTCTCTGTGTCTCAGGGTCTCAGGGCCTCTGGGTCTCAGGGTCTCAGTGTCTGAGGGTCTTAGTGTCTCAGGGCCTCTGGGTCTCAGGGTCTTAGTGTCTCTGGGTCTCTATGTCTCAGGGTCTCAGGGCCTCAGGGTCTCAGGGCCTCAGGGTCTCTGGGACTCAGGGTCTCAGGGTCTCAGGGCCTCTGGGTCTCTGGGTCTCTGAGTCTCAGGGCCTCTGAGTATCAGTGTCTCAGAGTCTCAGGGTCTCAAGGCATCTGGTTCTCTGGGTCTCAATGTCTCAGTGTCTCAGCGCCTCAGGGTCTCTGGGTCTCTGTATCTCATTGTCTCCGGGTGTCAGGGTCTCAGGACCTCTGGGTCTCTGTGTCTCACTGTCTCAAGGCCTCAGGGCCCCTGGGTCACTGTGTCTCAGGGTCTCAGGGCCGTTGGGTCTCAGGGTCTCAGTGTCTCAGGGACTCAGGCCCTCTGGGTCTCTGAATCCTAGTGTCTCAGGGTCTCAGGGTCTCAGGACCTCTGGGTCTCTGTGTCTCAGTGACTCAGGGTCTCAGGGCCTCAGGGTCTCTGGGTCTCTGAGTCTCAATGTCTCAGT
The DNA here is from genome assembly GCF_965287045.1 of Carcharhinus amblyrhynchos. Lineage (NCBI taxonomy): Eukaryota > Metazoa > Chordata > Chondrichthyes > Carcharhiniformes > Carcharhinidae > Carcharhinus > Carcharhinus amblyrhynchos. The sequence goes on along the minus strand of NW_027650180.1, from coordinate 127,911 downwards.
GTCTCAGGGCCTCTGGGTCTCTGTGTCTCAGTGTCTCAGGGTCTCAGGGCCTCTGGGTCTCTGTGTCTCAGGGTCTCAGGGCCTCTGGGTCTCAGGGTCTCAGTGTCTCAGGGTCTTAGGGTCTCAGGGCCTCTGGGTCTCAGGGTCTCAGTGTCTCAGTGTCTCTGGGTCTCAGGGTCTCAGGACCTCTGCGTCTCTGTGTCTCAGTGACTCAGGGTCTCAGGGCCTCAGGGTCTCTGGGACTCAGGGTCTCAGGGTCTCAGGGCCTCAGGGTCTCTGGGACTCAGGGTCTCAGGGTCTCAAGGCCTCTGTGTCTCTGGATCTCTGAGTCTCAATGTCTCGGTGTCTCAGTGTCTCAGGGTCTCAGGGCCTCTGTGTCTCAGGGCCTCTGGGTATCTGTGTCTCTGTGTCTCAGGGTCTCAGGGCCTCTGAGTATCAGTGTCTCAGAGTCTCAGCGTCTCAAGGCCTCTGGTTCTCTGGGTCTCAATGTTTCAGTGTCTCAGGGTCTCAGGGTCTCTGTATCTCATTGTCTCCGGGTGTCAGGGTCTCAGGGCCTCTGGGTCTCACTGTCTCAGGGTCTCAGGGCCCCTGGGTCACTGTGTCTCAGGGTCTCAGGGCCGCTGGGTCTCAGGGTCTCAGGTCCTCGAGGTCTCAGGGTCTCAGGACCTCTGGGTCTCTGTGTCTCAGTGACTCAGGGTCTCAGGGCCTCAGGGTCTCTGGGTCTCTGTGTCTCAATGTCTCAGTGTCTCAGGGCCCCTGGGTCTCAGGGTCTCAGTGTCTTAGGGTCTCATGGCCTCTGGGTCTCAATGTCTCAGTGTCTCAGGGTCTCAGGGCCTCTGTGTCTCTGTGTCTCAGGGACTCAGTGTCTCAGGGCCTCTGGGTCTCTGAATCCCAGTGTCTCAGGGTCTCAGGGTCTCAGGACCTCTGGGTCTCTGTGTCTCAGTGTCTCAGGGTCTCAGTGTCTCAGGATCTTAGGGTCTCTGTGTCTCAGTGACTCAGGGTCTCAGGGCCTCAGGGTCTCTGGGTCTCTGAGTCTCAATGTCTCAGTGTCTCAGGGCCCCTGGGTCTCAGGGTCTCAGTGTCTTAGGGTCTCATGGCCTCTGGGTCTCAATGTCTCAGTGTTTCAGGGTCTCAGGGCCTCTGTGTCTCTGTGTCTCAGGGACTCAGTGTCTCAGGCCCTCTGGGTCTCAGGGACTCTGGGTCTCTGTGTCTCAATGTCTCAGTGTCTCAGCGTCTCAGGGCCTCTGGGTCTCTGGGTCTCAATGTCTCAGTGTCTCAGGATCTCAGGGCCTCTGGGTCTCTGTGTCTCACTGTCTCAGGGTCTCAGGGCCCCTGGGTCACTGTGTCTCAGGGTCTCAGGGCCGCTGGGTCTCAGGGTCTCAGGGTCTCAGGTCCTCGAGGTCTCAGGGTCTCAGGGCCGCTGGGTCTCAGGGTCTCAGTGGCTCAGGGCCTCAGGACCCATGAGTCTTTGGGTCTCAGTGTCTCAGGGTCTCAGGGCCATCTTGGTCTCTGGGTCTCTGAGTCTCAATGCCTCAGTGTCTCAGGGTCTCAGGGCCTCTGGGTCTCTGAGTCTCAATGTCTCTGTGTCTCAGTGTCTCAGTGTCTCAGTCCCTCTGGGTCTCTGGGTCTCTGAGTCTCAGTGTCTCAGTGTCTCAGGGTCTCAGGGCATCTGGGACTCTGGGTCTCTGAGTCTCTGTGTCTCAGGGTCTCAGGCCACTGGGTCTCAGGGTCTCAGTGCCTCTGGGTCTCTGTGTCTAAGGGTCTCAGGGTCTCAGGGCCTCTAAGTCTTGGGGTGTCAGTACCTCAGGGTCTCAGGGCCTCTGGGTCTCAGTGTCTCAGGGACACAGGCCATCTGGGCCTCTGGGTCTCTGAGTCTCAGTGTCTCAGGGTCTCAGAGTCTCAGGACCTCTGGGTCTCTGTGTCTCAGTGTCTCAGTGTCTCAGGGTCTCTGTCTCAGTGTCTCAGGGTCTCAGAGTCTCAGAGTCTCAGGGCCTCTGGGTCTCTGGGTCTCTGAGTCTCAATGTCTCAGTGTCTCAGTGTCTCAGGGTCTCAGCGCCTCTGGGTCTCTGTGTCTCAGTGTCTCAGGGTCTCTGGGTCTCAGGACCTCTGGGTCTCTGTGTCTCAGGGTCTCAGGGCCTCTGGGTCTCTGGGTCTCAGTGTCTCAGGGTCTCAGGGCCTTTGGGTCTTTGGGTCTCTGAGTCTCAATATCTCAGTGTCTCAGTGTCTCAGGGTCTCTGGGCCTCTGGGTCTCTGTGTCTCAGGGTCTCAGGACTTCTGGGTCTCAATGTCTCAGTGTCTCAGTGTCTCAGGGCCTCTGGGTCTCTGAGTCTCAATGTCTTCGTATCTCAGTGTCTCAGAGTCTCAGGACCTCTGGGTCTCTGAGTCTCAGTGTCTCAGGGCCTCTGGGTCCCTGGGTCTCTGAGTCTCAATGTCTCAGTGTCTCAGGGTGCCAGGGTCTCAGGACCTTTAGGTCTCTGGGTCTCAGTGTATCAGGGTCTCAGGGCCTCTGCGTCTCTGGGTCTCAATGTCTCAGTGTCTCAGGGTCTCAGGGCCTCTCTGTCTCAGTGTCTCAGGGTCTCAGGTCCTCTGGGTCTCTGGGTCTCTGAGTCTCAATGTCTCAGTGTCTCAGGGTCTCAGGACCTCTGGGTCTCAGGGTCTCAGTGTATCAGGGTCTCAGGGCCTCTGTGTCTCTGGGTCTCAATGTCTCAGGTTCTCAGTGTCTCAGGGCCTCTGGGTCTCTGTGTCTCAGGGTCTCAGGGTCTCAGCGTCTCAGGGCCTCTGAGTCTCAGGGTCTCAGTGACTCAGGGTCTCAGGGCCTCTGGGTCTCAGTGTCTCAGGGACTCAGGCCCTCTGGGTCTCTGAATCCCAGTGTCTCAGGGTCTCAGGGTCTCAGGACCTCTGGGTCTCTGAATCCCAGTGTCTCAGGGTCTCAGGGTCTCAGGACCTCTGGGTCTCTGTGTCTCAGTGACTCAGGGTCTCAGGGCCTCAGGGTCTCTGGGTCTCTGTGTCTCAATGTCTCAGTGTCTCAGGGCCCCTGGGTCTCAGGGTCTCAGTGTCTTAGGGTCTCATGGCCTCTGGGTCTCAATGTCTCAGTGTCTCAGGGTCTCAGGGCCTCTGTGTCTCTGTGTCTCAGGGACTCAGTGTCTCAGGGCCTCTGGGTCTCTGAATCCCAGTGTCTCAGGGTCTCAGGGTCTCAGGACCTCTGGGTCTCTGTGTCTCAGTGTCTCAGGGTCTCAGGGCCTCAGGGTCTCTGGGTCTCTGAGTCTCAATGTCTCAGTGTCTCAGGGCCCCTGGGTCTCAGGGTCTCAGTGTCTTAGGGTCTCATGGCCTCTGGGTCTCAATGTCTCAGTGTTTCAGGGTCTCAGGGCCTCTGTGTCTCTGTGTCTCAGGGACTCAGTGTCTCAGGCCCTCTGGGTCTCAGGGACTCTGGGTCTCTGTGTCTCAATGTCTCAGTGTCTCAGCGTCTCAGGGCCTCTGGGTCTCTGGGTCTCAATGTCTCAGTGTCTCAGGATCTCAGGGCCTCTGGGTCTCTGTGTCTCACTGTCTCAGGGTCTCAGGGCCCCTGGGTCACTGTGTCTCAGGGTCTCAGGGCCGCTGGGTCTCAGGGTCTCAGGGTCTCAGGTCCTCGAGGTCTCAGGGTCTCAGGGCCGCTGGGTCTCAGGGTCTCAGTGGCTCAGGGCCTCAGGACCCATGAGTCTTTGGGTCTCAGTGTCTCAGGGTCTCAGGGCCATCTTGGTCTCTGGGTCTCTGAGTCTCAATGCCTCAGTGTCTCAGGGTCTCAGGGCCTCTGGGTCTCTGAGTCTCAATGTCTCTGTGTCTCTGTGTCTCAGTGTCTCAGTGTCTCAGTCCCTCTGGGTCTCTGGGTCTCTGAGTCTCAGTGTCTCAGTGTCTCAGGGTCTCAGGGCATCTGGGACTCTGGGTCTCTGAGTCTCTGAGTCTCTGTGTCTCAGGGTGTCAGGGTCTCAGGGTCTCAGGGCCACTGGGTCTCAGGGTCTCAGTGTCTCAGGGTCTCAGTGCCTCTGGGTCTCTGTGTCTAAGGGTCTCAGGGCCTCTGGGTCTCAGGGTCTCAGTGTCTCAGGGCCTCAGGGCATCTGGGTCTCAGGGTCTCAGTGTCTCAGGGTTCTCAGGGCCTCTGGGTCTCAGTGTCTCAGGGTCTCAGTGTCTTAGGGTCTCATGGCCTCTGGGTCTCTGGGTCTCTGGGTCTCAATGTCTCAGTGTCTCAGTGTCTCAGGGTCTCAGGGCATCTGTGTCTCAGTGTCTCAGCGTCTCAGGGCCTGTGGGTCTCTGGGTCTCAATGTCTCAGTGTCTCAGGATCTCAGGGTCTCAGGGCCTCTGGGTCTCTGTGTTTCAGTGTCTCAGGGTCTCAGGGCCTCTGGGTCTCTGGGTCTCAATGTCTCAGTGTCTCAGGATCTCAGGGTCTCAGTGCCTCAGGGTCTCTGTGTCTCAGGGTCTCAGGGCCTCTGGGTCTCAGGGTCTCAGTGTCTGAGGGTCTTAGTGTCTCAGGGCCTCTGGGTCTCAGGGTCTTAGTGTCTCTGGGTCTCTATGTCTCAGGGTCTCAGGGCCTCAGGGTCTCAGGGCCTCAGGGTCTCTGGGACTCAGGGTCTCAGGGTCTCAGGGCCTCTGGGTCTCTGGGTCTCTGAGTCTCAGGGCCTCTGAGTATCAGTGTCTCAGAGTCTCAGGGTCTCAAGGCATCTGGTTCTCTGGGTCTCAATGTCTCAGTGTCTCAGCGCCTCAGGGTCTCTGGGTCTCTGTATCTCATTGTCTCCGGGTGTCAGGGTCTCAGGACCTCTGGGTCTCTGTGTCTCACTGTCTCAAGGCCTCAGGGCCCCTGGGTCACTGTGTCTCAGGGTCTCAGGGCCGTTGGGTCTCAGGGTCTCAGTGTCTCAGGGACTCAGGCCCTCTGGGTCTCTGAATCCTAGTGTCTCAGGGTCTCAGGGTCTCAGGACCTCTGGGTCTCTGTGTCTCAGTGACTCAGGGTCTCAGGGCCTCAGGGTCTCTGGGTCTCTGAGTCTCAATGTCTCAGTGTCTCAGGGCCTCTGGGTCTCTGTGTCTCAGTGTCTCAGGGTCTCAGGGCCTCTGGGTCTCTGTGTCTCAGGGTCTCAGGGCCTCTGGGTCTCAGGGTCTCAGTGTCTCAGGGTCTTAGGGTCTCAGGGCCTCTGGGTCTCAGGGTCTCAGTGTCTCAGTGTCTCTGGGTCTCAGGGTCTCAGGACCTCTGCGTCTCTGTGTCTCAGTGACTCAGGGTCTCAGGGCCTCAGGGTCTCTGGGACTCAGGGTCTCAGGGTCTCAGGGCCTCAGGGTCTCTGGGACTCAGGGTCTCAGGGTCTCAAGGCCTCTGTGTCTCTGGATCTCTGAGTCTCAATGTCTCGGTGTCTCAGTGTCTCAGGGTCTCAGGGCCTCTGTGTCTCAGGGCCTCTGGGTATCTGTGTCTCTGTGTCTCAGGGTCTCAGGGCCTCTGAGTATCAGTGTCTCAGAGTCTCAGCGTCTCAAGGCCTCTGGTTCTCTGGGTCTCAATGTTTCAGTGTCTCAGGGTCTCAGGGTCTCTGTATCTCATTGTCTCCGGGTGTCAGGGTCTCAGGGCCTCTGGGTCTCACTGTCTCAGGGTCTCAGGGCCCCTGGGTCACTGTGTCTCAGGGTCTCAGGGCCGCTGGGTCTCAGGGTCTCAGGTCCTCGAGGTCTCAGGGTCTCAGGGCCGTCGGGTCTCAGGGTCTTAGTGTCTCAGGGTCTCAGGGCCTCTAGGTCTCAGGGTCTCAGTGGCTCAGGGTCTCATGGCCTCTGGGTCTCAGGGTCTCAATGTCTCAGTGTCTCAGGGTCTCAGGGCCTCTGTGTCTCAGTGTCTCAGTGTCTCAGCGTATCAGGGCCTCTGGGTCTCTGGGTCTCAATGTCTCAGTGTCTCAGGATCTCAGGGCCTCTGGGTCTCTGTGTCTCAGTGTCTCAGGGTCTCAGGGCCTCTAGGTCTCAGGGTCTCAGTGGCTCAGGGTCTCAGGACCCTGGGGCACTGTGTCTCACTATCTCAGGGCCGCTGGGTCTCAGGGTCTCAGGGTCTCAGGTCCTCGAGGTCTCAGAGTCTCAGGGCCGCTGGGTCTCAGGGTCTCAGTGTCTCAGGGTCTCAGGACCCATGGGTCTTTGGGTCTCAGTGTCTCAGGGTCTCAGGGCCTCTGGGTCTCTGGGTCTCTGAGTCTCAATGTCTCAGTGTCTCAGGGTCTCAGGGCCTCTGGGTCTCTGTGTCTCAGGGCCTCTGGGTCTCAGGGCCACTGGGTCTCAGGGTCTCAGTGTCTTAGGGTCTCATGGCATCTGGGTCTCAGGGTCTCAATGTCTCAGTGTCTCAGGGTCTCAGGGCCTCTGTGTCTCAGTGTCTCAGTGTCTCAGCGTATCAGGGCCTCTGGGTCTCTGGGTCTCAATGTCTCAGTGTCTCAGGATCTCAGGGCCTCTGGGTCTCTGTGTCTTAGTGTCTCAGGTTCTCAGGGCCTCTAGGTCTCAGGGTCTCAGGGCCTTTGGGTCTCTGAGTCTCAATGTCTCTGTGTCTCTGTGTCTCAGTGTCTCAGTCCCTCTGGATCTCTGGGTCTCTGAGTCTCAGTCTCTCAGGGTCTCAGGGCAGCTGGGACTCTGGGTCTCTGAGTCTCTGTGTCTCAGGGTCTCAGGGTCTCAGGCCACTGGGTCTCAGGGTCTCAGTGTCTCAGGGTCTCTGGGCCTCTGGGTCTCTGGGTCTCAATGTCTCAGTGTCTCAGTGTCTCAGGATCTCAGGGCCTCTGTGTCTCTGTATCTCAGGGACTCAGTGTCTCAGGCCCTCTGTGTCTCAGGGACCCTGCGTCTCTGTGCCTCAATGTGTCAGTGTCTCAGGGTCTCTGGGCCTCTGGGTCTCTGGGTCTCAATGTCTCAGTGTCTCAGTGTCTCAGGATCTCAGGGCCTCTGGGTCTCTGTGTCTCAGTGTCTCAGGGTCTCAGGGTCTCAGGGCCTCTGGGTCTCAGGGTCTCAGTGTCTCAGGGTCTTACGGTCTCAGGGCCTCTGAGTATCAGTGTCTCCGAGTCTCAGGGTCTCAAGGCCTCTGGTTCTCTGGGTCTCTATGTCTCAGTGTCTCAGGGTCTCAGGGTCTCTGTATCTCATTGTCTCTGGGTGTCAGGGTCTCAGGGCCTCTGGGTCTCTGTGTCTCACTGTCTCAGGGTCTCAGGGCCCCTGGGTCACTGCGTCTCACTGTCTCAGGGCCGTTGGGTCTCAGGGTCTCAGGTCCTCGAGGTCTCAGGGTCTCAGGGCCGCTGGGTCTCAGGGTCTCAGTGTCTCAGGGTCTCAGGGCCTCTAGGTCTCAGGGTCTCAGTGGCTCAGGGTCTCAGGACCCATGGGTCTTTGGGTCTCAGTGTCTCAGGGTCTCTGGGCCTCTGGGTCTCTGGGTCTCAATGTCTCAGTGTCTCAGTGTCTCAGGATCTCAGGGCCTCTGTGTCTCTGTATCTCAGGGACTCAGTGTCTCAGGCCCTCCGGGTCTCAGGGACCCTGCGTCTCTGTGCCTCAATGTGTCAGTGTCTCAGGGTCTCTGGGCCTCTGGGTCTCTGGGTCTCAATGTCTCAGTGTCTCAGTGTCTCAGGATCTCAGGGCCTCTGGGTCTCTGGGTCTCAGTGTCTCAGGGTCTCAGGGCCTCTGGGTCTCAGGGTCTCAGTGTCTCAGGGTCTTACGGTCTCAGGGCCTCTGAGTATCAGTGTCTCCGAGTCTCAGGGTCTCAAGGCCTCTGGTTCTCTGGGTCTCTATGTCTCAGGGTCTCAGGGTCTCTGTATCTCATTGTCTCCGGGTGTCAGGGTCTCAGGGCCTCTGGGTCTCTGTGTCTCACTGTCTCAGGGTCTCAGGGCCCCTGGGTCACTGTGTCTCACTGTCTCAGGGCCGCTGGGTCTCAGGGTCTCAGGTCCTCGAGGTCTCAGGGCCGCTGGGTCTCAGGGTCTCAGTGTCTCAGGGTCTCAGGGCCTCTAGGTCTCAGGGTCTCAGTGGCTCAGGGTCTCAGGACCCATGGGTCTTTGGGTCTCAGTGTCTCAGGGTCTCAGGGCCTCTGGGTCTCTGGGTCTCTGAGTCTCAATGTCTCTGTGTCTCAGGGTCTCAGGGCACCTGGGACTCTGGGTCTCTGAGTCTCTGTCTCTCAGGGTCTCAGGGTCTCAGGGTCTCAGAGCCACAGGGTCTCAGGGTCTCAGTGTCTCAGGGTCTCAGTGCCTCTGTATCTCTGTGTCTCAGGGACTCAGTGTCTCAGGCCCTCTGGGTCTCAGGGACTCTGGGTCTCTGAGTCTCTGTCTCTCAGGGTCTCAGGGTCTCAGAGCCACTGGGTCTCAGGGTCTCAGTGTCTCAGGGTCTCAGTGCCTCTGTATCTCTGTGTCTCAGGGACTCAGTGTCTCAGTGCCTCTGGGTCTCAGGGACTCTGGGTCTCTGTGTCTCAATGTCTCAGTGTCTCAGCGTCTCAGGGCCTCTGGGTCTCAATGTCTCAGTGTCTCAGGATCTCAGGGCCTCTGGGTCTCTGTGTCTCATGTCTCAGGGCCTCTGTGTCTCAGGGTCTCAGTGTCTCAGGGTCTCAGGGCCTCTGGGTCTCTGTGTCTCAGGGTCTCAGGGCCTCTGGGTCTCAGGGTCTCAGTGTCTCAGGGTCTTAGGGTCTCAGGGCCTCTGGGTCTCAGGGTCTCAGTGTCTCAGTGTCTCTGGGTCTCAGGGTCTCAGGACCTCTGCGTCTCTGTGTCTCAGTGACTCAGGGTCCCACGGCCTCAGGGTCTCTGGGTCTCTGCGTTTCAATGTCCCAGTGTCTCAGTGTCTCAGGGCCTCTGGGTCTCATGGTCTCAGTGTCTTAGGGTCTCATGGCCTCTGGGTCTCAATGTCTCAGTGTCTCAGGGTCTCAGGGCCTCTGTGTCTCTGTGTCTCAGGGACTCAGTGTCTCAGGCCCTCTGGGTCTCAGGGACTCTGGGTCTCTGTGTCTCAATGTCTCAGTGTCTCAGCGTCTCAGGGCCTCTGGGTCTCTAGGTCTCAATGTCTCAGTGTCTCAGGATCTTAGGGCCTCTGGGTCTCTGTGTCTCACTGTCTCAGGGTCTCAGTGCCCCTGGGTCACTGTGTCTCAGGGCCGCTGGGTCTCAGGGTCTCAGGGTCTCAGGTCCTCGAGGTCTCAGGGTCTGCGGGCCGCTGGGTCTCAGGGTCTCAGTGTCTCAGGGTGTCAGGGTCTCAGGGTCTCAGGGCCTCTAGGTCTCAGGGTCTCAGTGTCTCAGGGTCTCCGGACCCATGGGTCTTTGGGTCTCTGTGTCTCAGGGTCTCAGGGCCTCTGGGTCTCTGGGTCTCTGAGTCTCAATGTCTCAGTGTCTCAGGGTCTCAGGGCCTTTGGGTCTCTGAGTCTCAATGTCTCTGTGTCTCTCTGTCTCAGTGTCTCAGTCCCTCTGGATCTCTGGGTCTCTGAGTCTCAGTGTCTCAGGGTCTCAGTGCACCTGGGACTCTGGGTCTCTGAGTCTCTGTGTCTCAGGGTCTCAGGGTCTCAGGCCACTGGGTCTCAGGGTCTCAGTGTCTCAGGGTCTCTGGGCCTCTGGGTCTCTGGGTCTCAATGTCTCAGTGTCTCAGTGTCTCAGGCTCTCAGGGCCTCTGGGTCTCAGGGTCTCAGTGTCTCAGGGTCTTAGGGTCTCAGGGCCTCTGCGTCTCAGGGTCTCAGTGTCTCAGTGTCTCTGGGTCTCAGGGTCTCAGGGCCTCAGGGTCTCTGGGACTCAGGGTCTCAGGGTCTCAGGGCCTCAGGGTCTCTGGGACTCAGTGTCTCAGGGTCTCAGGGCCTCTGTGTCTCAGGGCCTCTGGGTATCTGTGTCTCTGTGTCTCAGGGTCTCAGGGCCTCTGAGTATCAGTGTCTCAAAGTCTCAGGGTCTCCAGGCCTCTGGTTCTCTGGGTCTCTATGTCTCAGTGTCTCAGGGTCTCAGGGTCTCTGGGTCTCTGTATCTCTTTGTCTCCGGGTGTCAGGGTCTCAGGGCCTCTGGGTCTCTGTGTCTCACTGTCTCAGGGTCTCAGGGCCCCTGGGTCACTGTGTCTCACTGTCTCAGGGCCGCTGGGTCTCAGGGTCTCAGGGTCTCAGGTCCTCGAGGTCTCAGGGTCTCAGGGCCGCTGGGTCTCAGGGTCTCAGTGTCTCAGGGTCTCAGGGTCTCAGTGTCTCAGGGTCTCAGGGTCTCAGGGCCTCTAGGTCTCAGGGTCTCAGTGGCTTAGGGTCTCAGGACCCATGGGTCTTTGGGTCTCAGTGTCTCAGGGCCTCTGGGTCTCTGGGTCTCTGAGTCTCAATGTCTCTGTGAGTCAGGGTCTCAGGGCCTCTGGGTCTCTGAGTCTCAATGTCTCTGTGTCTCTGAGTCTCAGTGTCTCAGTCCCTCTGGGTCTCTGGGTCTCTGAGTCTCAGTGTCTCAGTGTCTCAGGGCGCCTGGGACTCTGGGCCTCTGGGTCTCTGGGTCTCAATGTCTCAGTGTCTCAGGATCTCAGGGCCTCTGGGTCTCTGTGTCTCACTGTCTCAGGGTCTCAGGGCCCCTGGGTCACTGTGTCTCAGGGTCTCAGGGCCGCTGGGTCTCAGGGCCTCTGGGTATCTGTGTCTCTGTGTCTCAGGGTCTCAGGGCCTCTGAGTATCAGTGTCTCAAAGTCTCAGGGTCTCCAGGCCTCTGGTTCTCTGGGTCTCTATGTCTCAGTGTCTCAGGGTCTCAGGGTCTCTGGGTCTCTGTATCTCTTTGTCTCCGGGTGTCAGGGTCTCAGGGCCTCTGGGTCTCTGTGTCTCACTGTCTCAGGGTCTCAGGGCCCCTGGGTCACTGTGTCTCACTGTCTCAGGGCCGCTGGGTCTCAGGGTCTCAGGGTCTCAGGTCCTCGAGGTCTCAGGGTCTCAGGGCCGCTGGGTCTCAGGGTCTCAGTGTCTCAGGGTCTCAGGGTCTCAGGGCCTCTAGGTCTCAGGGTCTCAGTGGCTTAGGGTCTCAGGACCCATGGGTCTTTGGGTCTCAGTGTCTCAGGGCCTCTGGGTCTCTGGGTCTCTGAGTCTCAATGTCTCTGTGAGTCAGGGTCTCAGGGCCTCTGGGTCTCTGAGTCTCAATGTCTCTGTGTCTCTGAGTCTCAGTGTCTCAGTCCCTCTGGGTCTCTGGGTCTCTGAGTCTCAGTGTCTCAGTGTCTCAGGGCGCCTGGGACTCTGGGTCTCTGAGTCTCTGTCTCTCATGGTCTCAGGGTCTCAGGGTCTCAGGGCCACTGGGTCTCAGGGTCTCAGTGTCTCAGGGTCTCAGTGCCTCTGTATCTCTGTGTCTCAGGGACTCAGTGTCTCAGGCCCTCTGGGTCTCAGGGACTCTGGGTCTCTGTGTCTCAATGTCTCAGTGTCTCAGCGTCTCAGGGCCTCTGGGTCTCTGGGTCTCAATGTCTCAGTGTCTCAGGATCTCAGGGCCTCTGGGTCTCTGTGTCTCAGTGTCTCAGGGCCTCTGGGTCTCAGGGTCTCAGTGTCTCAGGGTCTCAGGGCCTCTGGGTCTCTGTGTCTCAGGGTCTCAGGGCCTCTGGGTCTCAGGGTCTCAGTGTCTCAGTGTCTCTGGGTCTCAGGGTCTCAGGACCTCTGTGTCTCTGTGTCTCAGTGACTCAGGGTCTCAGGGCCTCAGGGTCTCTGGGTCTCTGAGTTTCAATGTCTCAGTGTCTCAGTGTCTCCGGGCCTCTGGGTCTCATGGTCTCAGTGTCTTAGGGTCTCATGGCCTCTGGGTCTCAATGTCTCAGTGTCTCAGGGTCTCAGGGCCTCTGTGTCTCTGTGTCTCTGTGTCTCAGGGACTCAGTGTCTCAGGCCCTCTTGGTCTCAGGGACTCTGGGTCTCTGTGTCTCAATGTCTCAGTGTCTCAGCGTCTCAGGGCCTCTGGGTCTCTAGGTCTCAATGTCTCAGTGTCTCAGGATCTTAGGGCCTCTGGGTCTCTGTGTCTCACTGTCTCAGGGTCTCAGGGCCCCTGGGTCACTGTGTCTCAGGGTCTCAGGGCCGCTGGGTCTCAGGGTCTCAGGTCCTCGAGGTCTCAGGGTCTCCGGGCCGCTGGGTCTCAGGGTCTCAGGGTCTCAGGGCCTCTCGGTCTCAGGGTCTCAGTGTCTCAGGGTCTCCGGATCCATGGGTCTTTGGGTTTCAGTGTCTCAGGGTCTCAGGGCCTCTGGGTCTCAGTGTCTCTGTGTCTCTGTGTCTCAGTGTCTCAGTCCCTCTGGGTCTCTGGGTCTCTGAGTCTCAGTGTCTCAGGGCCTCTGGGTCTATGCGTCTCAGTGTCTCAGGGCCTCTGGGTCTCTGAGTCTCAATGTCTTCGTATCTCAGTGTCTCAGAGTCTCAGGACCTCTGGGTCTCTGAGTCTCAGTGTCTCAGGGCCTCTGGGTCCCTGGGTCTCTGAGTCTCAATGTCTCAGTGTCTCAGGGTGCCAGGGTCTCAGGACCTTTAGGTCTCTGGGTCTCAGTGTATCAGGGTCTCAGGGCCTCTGCGTCTCTGGGTCTCAATGTCTCAGTGTCTCAGGGTCTCAGGGCCTCTCTGTCTCAGTGTCTCAGGGTCTCAGGTCCTCTGGGTCTCTGGGTCTCTGAGTCTCAATGTCTCAGTGTCTCAGGGTCTCAGGACCTCTGGGTCTCTGTGTCTCAGGGTCTCAGGGCCTCTGCGTCTCTGGGTCTCAATGTCTCAGTGTCTCAGGGTCTCAGGGCCTCTCTGTCTCAGTGTCTCAGGGTCTCAGGTCCTCTGGGTCTCTGGGTCTCTGAGTCTCAATGTCTCAGTGTCTCAGGGTCTCAGGACCTCTGGGTCTCAGGGTCTCAGTGTATCAGGGTCTCAGGGCCTCTGTGTCTCTGGGTCTCAATGTCTCAGGTTCTCAGTGTCTCAGGGCCTCTGGGTCTCTGTGTCTCAGGGTCTCAGGGTCTCAGCGTCTCAGGGCCTCTGAGTCTCAGGGTCTCAGTGACTCAGGGTCTCAGGGCCTCTGGGTCTCAGTGTCTCAGGGACTCAGGCCCTCTGGGTCTCTGAATCCCAGTGTCTCAGGGTCTCAGGGTCTCAGGACCTCTGGGTCTCTGAATCCCAGTGTCTCAGGGTCTCAGGGTCTCAGGACCTCTGGGTCTCTGTGTCTCAGTGACTCAGGGTCTCAGGGCCTCAGGGTCTCTGGGTCTCTGAGTCTCAATGTCTCAGTGTCTCAGGGCCCCTGGGTCTCAGGGTCTCAGTGTCTTAGGGTCTCATGGCCTCTGGGTCTCAATGTCTCAGTGTCTCAGGGTCTCAGGGCCTCTGTGTCTCTGTGTCTCAGGGACTCAGTGTCTCAGGCCCTCTGGGTCTCAGGGACTCAGGGTCTCTGTGTCTCAATGTCTCAGTGTCTCAGCGTCTCAGGGCCTCTGGGTCTCTGGGTCTCAATGTCTCAGTGTCTCAGGATCTCAGGGCCTCTGGGTCTCTGTGTCTCACTGTCTCAGGGTCTCAGGGCCCCTGGGTCACTGTGTCTCAGGGTCTCAGGGCCGCTGGGTCTCAGGGCCTCTGGGTATCTGTGTCTCTGTGTCTCAGGGTCTCAGGGCCTCTGAGTATCAGTGTCTCAAAGTCTCAGGGTCTCCAGGCCTCTGGTTCTCTGGGTCTCTATGTCTCAGTGTCTCAGGGTCTCAGGGTCTCTGGGTCTCTGTATCTCTTTGTCTCCGGGTGTCAGGGTCTCAGGGCCTCTGGGTCTCTGTGTCTCACTGTCTCAGGGTCTCAGGGCCCCTGGGTCACTGTGTCTCACTGTCTCAGGGCCGCTGGGTCTCAGGGTCTCAGGGTCTCAGGTCCTCGAGGTCTCAGGGTCTCAGGGCCGCTGGGTCTCAGGGTCTCAGTGTCTCAGGGTCTCAGGGTCTCAGGGCCTCTAGGTCTCAGGGTCTCAGTGGCTTAGGGTCTCAGGACCCATGGGTCTTTGGGTCTCAGTGTCTCAGGGCCTCTGGGTCTCTGGGTCTCTGAGTCTCAATGTCTCTGTGAGTCAGGGTCTCAGGGCCTCTGGGTCTCTGAGTCTCAATGTCTCTGTGTCTCTGAGTCTCAGTGTCTCAGTCCCTCTGGGTCTCTGGGTCTCTGAGTCTCAGTGTCTCAGTGTCTCAGGGCGCCTGGGACTCTGGGTCTCTGAGTCTCTGTCTCTCATGGTCTCAGGGTCTCAGGGTCTCAGGGCCACTGGGTCTCAGGGTCTCAGTGTCTCAGGGTCTCAGTGCCTCTGTATCTCTGTGTCTCAGGGACTCAGTGTCTCAGGCCCTCTGGGTCTCAGGGACTCTGGGTCTCTGTGTCTCAATGTCTCAGTGTCTCAGCGTCTCAGGGCCTCTGGGTCTCTGGGTCTCAATGTCTCAGTGTCTCAGGATCTCAGGGCCTCTGGGTCTCTGTGTCTCAGTGTCTCAGGGCCTCTGGGTCTCAGGGTCTCAGTGTCTCAGGGTCTCAGGGCCTCTGGGTCTCTGTGTCTCAGGGTCTCAGGGCCTCTGGGTCTCAGGGTCTCAGTGTCTCAGTGTCTCTGGGTCTCAGGGTCTCAGGACCTCTGTGTCTCTGTGTCTCAGTGACTCAGGGTCTCAGGGCCTCAGGGTCTCTGGGTCTCTGAGTTTCAATGTCTCAGTGTCTCAGTGTCTCCGGGCCTCTGGGTCTCATGGTCTCAGTGTCTTAGGGTCTCATGGCCTCTGGGTCTCAATGTCTCAGTGTCTCAGGGTCTCAGGGCCTCTGTGTCTCTGTGTCTCTGTGTCTCAGGGACTCAGTGTCTCAGGCCCTCTTGGTCTCAGGGACTCTGGGTCTCTGTGTCTCAATGTCTCAGTGTCTCAGCGTCTCAGGGCCTCTGGGTCTCTAGGTCTCAGTGTCTCAGGATCTTAGGGCCTCTGGGTCTCTGTGTCTCACTGTCTCAGGGTCTCAGGGCCCCTGGGTCACTGTGTCTCAGGGTCTCAGGGCCGCTGGGTCTCAGGGTCTCAGGTCCTCGAGGTCTCAGGGTCTCCGGGCCGCTGGGTCTCAGGGTCTCAGGGTCTCAGGGCCTCTAGGTCTCAGGGTCTCAGTGTCTCAGGGTCTCCGGATCCATGGGTCTTTGGGTTTCAGTGTCTCAGGGTCTCAGGGCCTCTGGGTCTCAGTGTCTCTGTGTCTCTGTGTCTCAGTGTCTCAGTCCCTCTGGGTCTCTGGGTCTCTGAGTCTCAGTGTCTCAGGGTCTCAGGGCACCTGGGACTCTGGGTCTCTGAGTCTCTGTGTCTCAGGGTCTCAGGGTCTCAGGCCACTGGGTCTCAGGGTCTCAGTGTCTCAGGGTCTCAGTGCCTCTGGGTCTCTGTGTCTAAGGGTCTCAGGGTCTCAGGGCCTCTAAGTCTCGGGGTGTCAGTACCTCAGGGTCTCAGGGCCTCTGGGTCTCAGTGTCTCAGGGACACAGGCCATCTGGGCCTCTGGGTCTCTGAGTCTCAGTGTCTCAGGGTCTCAGAGTCTCAGGACCTCTGGGTCTCTGTGTCTCAGTGTCTCAGTGTCTCAGGGTCTCTGTCTCAGTGTCTCAGGGTCTCAGAGTCTCAGGACCTCTGGGTCTCTGTGTCTCAGTGTCTCAGGGTCTCAGGGCCTCTGGGTCTCTGGGTCTCTGGGTCTCTGAGTCTCAATGTCTCAGTGTCTCAGTGTCTCAGGGTCTCAGCGCCTCTGGGTCTCTGTGTCTCAGTGTCTCAGGGTCTCTGGGTCTCAGGACCTCTGGGTCTCTGTGTCTCAGGGTCTCAGGGCCTCTGGGTCTCTGGGTCTCTGGGTCTCAGTGTCTCAGGGTCTCAGGGCCTTTGGGTCTTTGGGTCTCTGAGTCTCAATATCTCAGTGTCTCAGTGTCTCAGGGTCTCTGGGCCTCTGGGTCTCTGTGTCTCAGGGTCTCAGGACTTCTGGGTCTCAATGTCTCAGTGTCTCAGTGTCTCAGGGCCTCTGGGTCTATGCGTCTCAGTGTCTCAGGGCCTCTGGGTCTCTGAGTCTCAATGTCTTCGTATCTCAGTGTCTCAGAGTCTCAGGACCTCTGGGTCTCTGAGTCTCAGTGTCTCAGGGCCTCTGGGTCCCTGGGTCTCTGAGTCTCAATGTCTCAGTGTCTCAGGGTGCCAGGGTCTCAGGACCTTTAGGTCTCTGGGTCTCAGTGTATCAGGGTCTCAGGGCCTCTGCGTCTCTGGGTCTCAATGTCTCAGTGTCTCAGGGTCTCAGGGCCTCTCTGTCTCAGTGTCTCAGGGTCTCAGGTCCTCTGGGTCTCTGGGTCTCTGAGTCTCAATGTCTCAGTGTCTCAGGGTCTCAGGACCTCTGGGTCTCTGTGTCTCAGGGTCTCAGGGCCTCTGCGTCTCTGGGTCTCAATGTCTCAGTGTCTCAGGGTCTCAGGGCCTCTCTGTCTCAGTGTCTCAGGGTCTCAGGTCCTCTGGGTCTCTGGGTCTCTGAGTCTCAATGTCTCAGTGTCTCAGGGTCTCAGGACCTCTGGGTCTCAGGGTCTCAGTGTATCAGGGTCTCAGGGCCTCTGTGTCTCTGGGTCTCAATGTCTCAGGTTCTCAGTGTCTCAGGGCCTCTGGGTCTCTGTGTCTCAGGGTCTCAGGGTCTCAGCGTCTCAGGGCCTCTGAGTCTCAGGGTCTCAGTGACTCAGGGTCTCAGGGCCTCTGGGTCTCAGTGTCTCAGGGACTCAGGCCCTCTGGGTCTCTGAATCCCAGTGTCTCAGGGTCTCAGGGTCTCAGGACCTCTGGGTCTCTGAATCCCAGTGTCTCAGGGTCTCAGGGTCTCAGGACCTCTGGGTCTCTGTGTCTCAGTGACTCAGGGTCTCAGGGCCTCAGGGTCTCTGGGTCTCTGAGTCTCAATGTCTCAGTGTCTCAGGGCCCCTGGGTCTCAGGGTCTCAGTGTCTTAGGGTCTCATGGCCTCTGGGTCTCAATGTCTCAGTGTCTCAGGGTCTCAGGGCCTCTGTGTCTCTGTGTCTCAGGGACTCAGTGTCTCAGGCCCTCTGGGTCTCAGGGACTCTGGGTCTCTGTGTCTCAATGTCTCAGTGTCTCAGCGTCTCAGGGCCTCTGGGTCTCTGGGTCTCAATGTCTCAGTGTCTCAGGATCTCAGGGCCTCTGGGTCTCTGTGTCTCACTGTCTCAGGGTCTCAGGGCCCCTGGGTCACTGTGTCTCAGGGTCTCAGGGCCGCTGGGTCTCAGGGTCTCAGGGTCTCAGGTCCTCGAGGTCTCAGGGTCTCAGGGCCGCTGGGTCTCAGGGTCTCAGTGGCTCAGGGCCTCAGGACCCATGAGTCTTTGGGTCTCAGTGTCTCAGGGTCTCAGGGCCATCTTGGTCTCTGGGTCTCTGAGTCTCAATGCCTCAGTGTCTCAGGGTCTCAGGGCCTCTGGGTCTCTGAGTCTCAATGTCTCTGTGTCTCAGTGTCTCAGTGTCTCAGTCCCTCTGGGTCTCTGGGTCTCTGAGTCTCAGTGTCTCAGTGTCTCAGGGTCTCAGGGCATCTGGGACTCTGGGTCTCTGAGTCTCTGTGTCTCAGGGTGTCAGGGTCTCAGGGTCTCAGGGCCACTGTGTCTCAGGGTCTCAGTGTCTCAGGGTCTCAGTGCCTCTGGGTCTCTGTGTCTAAGGGTCTCAGGGCCTCTGGGTCTCAGGGTCTCAGTGTCTCAGGGCCTCAGGGCATCTGGGTCTCAGGGTCTCAGTGTCTCAGGGTTCTCAGGGCCTCTGGGTCTCAGTGCCTCAGGGTCTCAGTGTCTTAGGGTCTCATGGCCTCTGGGTCT
This sequence comes from Carcharhinus amblyrhynchos, assembly GCF_965287045.1. NCBI lineage: Eukaryota > Metazoa > Chordata > Chondrichthyes > Carcharhiniformes > Carcharhinidae > Carcharhinus > Carcharhinus amblyrhynchos. The sequence goes on along the minus strand of NW_027650180.1, from coordinate 110,304 downwards.
CTGGGTCTCTGGGTCTCAATGTCTCAGTGTCTCAGTGTCTCAGCGTCTCAGGGCCTGTGGGTCTCTGGGTCTCAATGTCTCAGTGTCTCAGGATCTCAGGGTCTCAGGGCCTCTGGGTCTCTGTGTTTCAGTGTCTCAGGGTCTAAGGGCCTCTGGGTCTCTGGGTCTCAATGTCTCAGTTTCTCAGGATCTCAGGGTCTCAGTGCCTCAGGGTCTCTGTGTCTCAGGGTCTCAGGGCCTCTGGGTCTCAGGGTCTCAGTGTCTGAGGGTCTTAGTGTCTCAGGGCCTCTGGGTCACTGGGTCTTAGTGTCTCTGGGTCTCTATGTCTCAGGGTCTCAGGGCCTCAGGGTCTCAGGGCCTCAGGGTCTCTGGGACTCAGGGTCTCAGGGTCTCAGGGCCTCTGGGTCTCAGGGCCTCTGGGTCTCAGGGCCTCTGAGTATCAGTGTCTCAGAGTCTCAGGGTCTCAAGGCATCTGGTTCTCTGGGTCTCAATGTCTCAGTGTCTCAGCGCCTCAGGGTCTCTGGGTCTCTGTATCTCATTGTCTCCGGGTGTCAGGGTCTCAGGACCTCTGGGTCTCTGTGTCTCACTGTCTCAAGGCCTCAGGGCCCCTGGGTCACTGTGTCTCAGGGTCTCAGGGCCGTTGGGTCTCAGGGTCTCAGTGTCTCAGGGACTCAGGCCCTCTGAGTCTCTGAATCCTAGTGTCTCAGGGTCTCAGGGTCTCAGGACCTCTGGGTCTCTGTGTCTCAGTGACTCAGGGTCTCAGGGCCTCAGGGTCTCTGGGTCTCTGAGTCTCAATGTCTCAGTGTCTCAGGGCCTCTGGGTCTCTGTGTCTCAGTGTCTCAGGGTCTCAGGGCCTCTGGGTCTCTGTGTCTCAGGGTCTCAGGGCCTCTGGGTCTCAGGGTCTCAGTGTCTCAGGGTCTTAGGGTCTCAGGGCCTCTGGGTCTCAGGGTCTCAGTGTCTCAGTGTCTCTGGGTCTCAGGGTCTCAGGACCTCTGCGTCTCTGTGTCTCAGTGACTCAGGGTCTCAGGGCCTCAGGGTCTCTGGGACTCAGGGTCTCAGGGTCTCAAGGCCTCTGTGTCTCTGGATCTCTGAGTCTCAATGTCTCGGTGTCTCAGTGTCTCAGGGTCTCAGGGCCTCTGTGTCTCAGGGCCTCTGGGTATCTGTGTCTCTGTGTCTCAGGGTCTCAGGGCCTCTGAGTATCAGTGTCTCAGAGTCTCAGGGTCTCAAGGCCTCTGGTTCTCTGGGTCTCAATGTTTCAGTGTCTCAGGGTCTCAGGGTCTCTGTATCTCATTGTCTCCGGGTGTCAGGGTCTCAGGGCCTCTGGGTCTCACTGTCTCAGGGTCTCAGGGCCCCTGGGTCACTGTGTCTCAGGGTCTCAGGGCCGCTGGGTCTCAGGGTCTCAGGGTCTCAGGTCCTCGAGGTCTCAGGGTCTCAGGGCCGTCGGGTCTCAGGGTCTTAGTGTCTCAGGGTCTCAGGGCCTCTAGGTCTCAGGGTCTCAGTGGCTCAGGGTCTCATGGCCTCTGGGTCTCAGGGTCTCAATGTCTCAGTGTCTCAGGGTCTCAGGGCCTCTGTGTCTCAGTGTCTCAGTGTCTCAGCGTATCAGGGCCTCTGGGTCTCAATGTCTCAGTGTCTCAGGATCTCAGGGCCTCTGGGTCTCTGTGTCTCAGTGTCTCAGGGTCTCAGGGCCTCTAGGTCTCAGGGTCTCAGTGGCTCAGGGTCTCAGGACCCTGGGGCACTGTGTCTCACTATCTCAGGGCCGCTGGGTCTCAGGGTCTCAGGTCCTCGAGGTCTCAGAGTCTCAGGGCCGCTGGGTCTCAGGGTCTCAGTGTCTCAGGGTCTCAGGACCCATGGGTCTTTGGGTCTCAGTGTCTCAGGGTCTCAGGGCCTCTGGGTCTCTGGGTCTCTGAGTCTCAATGTCTCAGTGTCTCAGGGTCTCAGGGCCTCTGGGTCTCTGTGTCTCAGGGCCTCTGGGTCTCAGGGCCACTGGGTCTCAGGGTCTCAGTGTCTTAGGGTCTCATGGCATCTGGGTCTCAGGGTCTCAATGTCTCAGTGTCTCAGGGTCTCAGGGCCTCTGTGTCTCAGTGTCTCAGTGTCTCAGCGTATCAGGGCCTCTGGGTCTCTGGGTCTCAATGTCTCAGTGTCTCAGGATCTCAGGGCCTCTGGGTCTCTGTGTCTTAGTGTCTCAGGTTCTCAGGGCCTCTAGGTCTCAGGGTCTCAGGGCCTTTGGGTCTCTGAGTCTCACTGTCTCTGTGTCTCTGTGTCTCAGTGTCTCAGTCCCTCTGGATCTCTGGGTCTCTGTGTCTCAGTGTCTCAGGGTCTCAGGGCCTCTGGGTCTCTGTGTCTCAGGGTCTCAGGGCCTCTGGGTCTCAGGGTCTCAGTGTCTCAGGGTCTTAGGGTCTCAGGGCCTCTGGGTCTCAGGGTCTCAGTGTCTCAGTGTCTCTGGGTCTCAGGGTCTCAGGACCTCTGCGTCTCTGTGTCTCAGTGACTCAGGGTCTCAGGGCCTCAGGGTCTCTGGGACTCAGGGTCTCAGGGTCTCAGGGCCTCAGGGTCTCTGGGACTCAGGGTCTCAGGGTCTCAAGGCCTCTGTGTCTCTGGATCTCTGAGTCTCAATGTCTCGGTGTCTCAGTGTCTCAGGGTCTCAGGGCCTCTGTGTCTCAGGGCCTCTGGGTATCTGTGTCTCTGTGTCTCAGGGTCTCAGGGCCTCTGAGTATCAGTGTCTCAGAGTCTCAGGGTCTCAAGGCCTCTGGTTCTCTGGGTCTCAATGTTTCAGTGTCTCAGGGTCTCAGGGTCTCTGTATCTCATTGTCTCCGGGTGTCAGGGTCTCAGGGCCTCTGGGTCTCACTGTCTCAGGGTCTCAGGGCCCCTGGGTCACTGTGTCTCAGGGTCTCAGGGCCGCTGGGTCTCAGGGTCTCAGGGTCTCAGGTCCTCGAGGTCTCAGGGTCTCAGGGCCGTCGGGTCTCAGGGTCTTAGTGTCTCAGGGTCTCAGGGCCTCTAGGTCTCAGGGTCTCAGTGGCTCAGGGTCTCATGGCCTCTGGGTCTCAGGGTCTCAATGTCTCAGTGTCTCAGGGTCTCAGGGCCTCTGTGTCTCAGTGTCTCAGTGTCTCAGCGTATCAGGGCCTCTGGGTCTCTGGGTCTCAATGTCTCAGTGTCTCAGGATCTCAGGGCCTCTGGGTCTCTGTGTCTCAGTGTCTCAGGGTCTCAGGGCCTCTAGGTCTCAGGGTCTCAGTGGCTCAGGGTCTCAGGACCCTGGGGCACTGTGTCTCACTATCTCAGGGCCGCTGGGTCTCAGGGTCTCAGGTCCTCGAGGTCTCAGAGTCTCAGGGCCGCTGGGTCTCAGGGTCTCAGTGTCTCAGGGTCTCAGGACCCATGGGTCTTTGGGTCTCAGTGTCTCAGGGTCTCAGGGCCTCTGGGTCTCTGGGTCTCTGAGTCTCAATGTCTCAGTGTCTCAGGGTCTCAGGGCCTCTGGGTCTCTGTGTCTCAGGGCCTCTGGGTCTCAGGGCCACTGGGTCTCAGGGTCTCAGTGTCTTAGGGTCTCATGGCATCTGGGTCTCAGGGTCTCAATGTCTCAGTGTCTCAGGGTCTCAGGGCCTCTAGGTCTCAGGGTCTCAGTGGCTCAGGGTCTCAGGACCCATGGGTCTTTGGGTCTCAGTGTCTCAGGGTCTCAGGGCCTCTGGGTCTCTGGGTCTCTGAGTCTCAATGTCTCTGTGTCTCAGGGTCTCAGGGCACCTGGGACTCTGGGTCTCTGAGTCTCTGTCTCTCAGGGTCTCAGGGTCTCAGAGCCACAGGGTCTCAGGGTCTCAGTGTCTCAGGGTCTCAGTGCCTCTGTATCTCTGTGTCTCAGGGACTCAGTGTCTCAGGCCCTCTGGGTCTAGGGACTCTGGGTCTCTGAGTCTCTGTCTCTCAGGGTCTCAGGGTCTCAGAGCCACTGGGTCTCAGGGTCTCAGTGTCTCAGGGTCTCAGTGCCTCTGTATCTCTGTGTCTCAGGGACTCAGTGTCTCAGTGCCTCTGGGTCTCAGGGACTCTGGGTCTCTGTGTCTCAATGTCTCAGTGTCTCAGCGTCTCAGGGCCTCTGGGTCTCAATGTCTCAGTGTCTCAGGATCTCAGGATCTCAGGGCCTCTGGGTCTCTGTGTCTCATGTCTCAGGGCCTCTGTGTCTCAGGGTCTCAGTGTCTCAGGGTCTCAGGGCCTCTGGGTTTCTGTGTCTCAGGGTCTCAGGGCCTCTGGGTCTCAGGGTCTCAGTGTCTCAGGGTCTTAGGGTCTCAGGGCCTCTGGGTCTCAGGGTCTCAGTGTCTCAGTGTCTCTGGGTCTCAGGGTCTCAGGACCTCTGCGTCTCTGTGTCTCAGTGACTCAGGGTCCCACGGCCTCAGGGTCTCTGGGTCTCTGCGTTTCAATGTCCCAGTGTCTCAGTGTCTCAGGGCCTCTGGGTCTCATGGTCTCAGTGTCTTAGGGTCTCATGGCCTCTGGGTCTCAATGTCTCAGTGTCTCAGGGTCTCAGGGCCTCTGTGTCTCTGTGTCTCAGGGACTCAGTGTCTCAGGCCCTCTGGGTCTCAGGGACTCTGGGTCTCTGAGTCTCAATGTCTCAGTGTCTCAGCGTCTCAGGGCCTCTGGGTCTCTAGGTCTCAATGTCTCAGTGTCTCAGGATCTTAGGGCCTCTGGGTCTCTGTGTCTCACTGTCTCAGGGTCTCAGTGCCCCTGGGTCACTGTGTCTCAGGGCCGCTGGGTCTCAGGGTCTCAGGGTCTCAGGTCCTCGAGGTCTCAGGGTCTGCGGGCCGCTGGGTCTCAGGGTCTCAGTGTCTCAGGGTCTCAGGGTCTCAGGGCCTCTAGGTCTCAGGGTCTCAGTGTCTCAGGGTCTCCGGACCCATGGGTCTTTGGGTCTTTGTGTCTCAGGGTCTCAGGGCCTCTGGGTCTCTGGGTCTCTGAGTCTCAATGTCTCAGTGTCTCAGGGTCTCAGGGCCTTTGGGTCTCTGAGTCTCAATGTCTCTGTGTCTCTCTGTCTCAGTGTCTCAGTCCCTCTGGATCTCTGGGTCTCTGAGTCTCAGTGTCTCAGGGTCTCAGGGCACCTGGGACTCTGGGTCTCTGAGTCTCTGTGTCTCAGGGTCTCAGGCCACTGGGTCTCAGGGTCTCAGTGTCTCAGGGTCTCTGGGCCTCTGGGTCTCTGGGTCTCAATGTCTCAGTGTCTCAGTGTCTCAGGATCTCAGGGCCTCTGGGTCTCTGTGTCTCAGTGTCTCAGGCTCTCAGGGCCTCTGGGTCCCAGGGTCTCAGTGTCTCAGGGTCTTAGGGTCTCAGGGCCTCTGCGTCTCAGGGTCTCAGTGTCTCAGTGTCTCTGGGTCTCAGGGTCTCAGGGCCTCAGGGTCTCTGGGACTCAGGGTCTCAGGGTCTCAGGGCCTCAGGGTCTCTGGGACTCAGTGTCTCAGGGTCTCAGGGCCTCTGTGTCTCAGGGCCTCTGGGTATCTGTGTCTCTGTGTCTCAGGGTCTCAGGGCCTCTGAGTATCAGTGTCTCAAAGTCTCAGGGTCTCCAGGCCTCTGGTTCTCTGGGTCTCTATGTCTCAGTGTCTCAGGGTCTCAGGGTCTCTGGGTCTCTGTATCTCTTTGTCTCCGGGTGTCAGGGTCTCAGGGCCTCTGGGTCTCTGTGTCTCACTGTCTCAGGGTCTCAGGGCCCCTGGGTCACTGTGTCTCACTGTCTCAGGGCTGCTGGGTCTCAGGGTCTCAGGGTCTCAGGTCCTCGAGGTCTCAGGGTCTCAGGGCCGCTGGGTCTCAGGGTCTCAGTGTCTCAGGGTCTCAGGGTCTCAGGGCCTCTAGGTCTCAGGGTCTCAGTGGCTTAGGGTCTCAGGACCCATGGGTCTTTGGGTCTCAGTGTCTCAGGGCCTCTGGGTCTCTGGGTCTCTGAGTCTCAATGTCTCTGTGAGTCAGGGTCTCAGGGCCTCTGGGTCTCTGAGTCTCAATGTCTCTGTGTCTCTGAGTCTCAGTGTCTCAGTCCCTCTGGGTCTCTGGGTCTCTGAGTCTCAGTGTCTCAGTGTCTCAGGGCACCTGGGACTCTGGGTCTCTGAGTCTCTGTCTCTCAGGGTCTCAGGGTCTCAGGGTCTCAGGGCCACTGGGTCTCAGGGTCTCAGTGTCTCAGGGTCTCAGTGCCTCTGTATCTCTGTGTCTCAGGGACTCAGTGTCTCAGGCCCACTGGGTCTCAGGGACTCTGGGTCTCTGTGTCTCAATGTCTCAGTGTCTCAGCGTCTCAGGGCCTCTGGGTCTCTGGGTCTCAATGTCTCAGTGTCTCAGGATCTCAGGGCCTCTGGGTCTCTGTGTCTCAGTGTCTCAGGGCCTCTGGGTCTCAGGGTCTCAGTGTCTCAGGGTCTCAGGGCCTCTGGGTCTCTGTGTCTCAGGGTCTCAGGGCCTCTGGGTCTCAGGGTCTCAGTGTCTCAGTGTCTCTGGGTCTCAGGGTCTCAGGACCTCTGTGTCTCTGTGTCTCAGTGACTCAGGGTCTCAGGGCCTCAGGGTCTCTGGGTCTCTGAGTTTCAATGTCTCAGTGTCTCAGTGTCTCCGGGCCTCTGGGTCTCATGGTCTCAGTGTCTTAGGGTCTCATGGCCTCTGTGTCTCTGTGTCTCTGTGTCTCAGGGACTCAGTGTCTCAGGCCCTCTTGGTCTCAGGGACTCTGGGTCTCTGTGTCTCAATGTCTCAGTGTCTCAGCGTCTCAGGGCCTCTGGGTCTCTAGGTCTCAATGTCTCAGTGTCTCAGGATCTTAGGGCCTCTGGGTCTCTGTGTCTCACTGTCTCAGGGTCTCAGGGCCCCTGGGTCACTGTGTCTCAGGGTCTCAGGGCCGCTGGGTCTCAGGGTCTCAGGTCCTCGAGGTCTCAGGGTCTCCGGGCCGCTGGGTCTCAGGGTCTCAGGGTCTCAGGGCCTCTAGGTCTCAGGGTCTCAGTGTCTCAGGGTCTCCGGATCCATGGGTCTTTGGGTCTCAGTGTCTCAGGGTCTCAGGGCCTCTGGGTCTCAGTGTCTCTGTGTCTCTGTGTCTCAGTGTCTCAGTCCCTCTGGGTCTCTGGGTCTCTGAGTCTCAGTGTCTCAGGGTCTCAGGGCACCTGGGACTCTGGGTCTCTGAGTCTCTGTGTCTCAGGGTCTCAGGGTCTCAGGCCACTGGGTCTCAGGGTCTCAGTGTCTCAGGGTCTCAGTGCCTCTGGGTCTCTGTGTCTAAGGGTCTCAGGGTCTCAGGGCCTCTAAGTCTCGGGGTGTCAGTACCTCAGGGTCTCAGGGCCTCTGGGTCTCAGTGTCTCAGGGACACAGGCCATCTGGGCCTCTGGGTCTCTGAGTCTCAGTGTCTCAGGGTCTCTGTCTCAGTGTCTCAGGGTCTCAGAGTCTCAGAGTCTCAGGACCTCTGGGTCTCTGGGTCTCTGTGTCTCAGTGTCTCAGGGTCTCAGGGCCTCTGGGTCTCTGGGTCTCTGAGTCTCAATGTCTCAGTGTCTCAGTGTCTCAGGGTCTCAGCGCCTCTGGGTCTCTGTGTCTCAGTGTCTCAGGGTCTCTGGGTCTCAGGACCTCTGGGTCTCTGTGTCTCAGGGTCTCAGGGCCTCTGGGTCTCTGGGTCTCAGTGTCTCAGGGTCTCAGGGCCTTTGGGTCTTTGGGTCTCTGAGTCTCAATATCTCAGTGTCTCAGTGTCTCAGGGTCTCTGGGCCTCTGGGTCTCTGTGTCTCAGGGTCTCAGGACTTCTGGGTCTCAATGTCTCAGTGTCTCAGTGTCTCAGGGACTCTGGGTCTATGCGTCTCAGTGTCTCAGGGCCTCTGGGTCTCTGAGTCTCAATGTCTTCGTATCTCAGTGTCTCAGAGTCTCAGGACCTCTGGGTCTCTGAGTCTCAGTGTCTCAGGGCCTCTGGGTCCCTGGGTCTCTGAGTCTCAATGTCTCAGTGTCTCAGGGTGCCAGGGTCTCAGGACCTTTAGGTCTCTGGGTCTCAGTGCATCAGGGTCTCAGGGCCTCTGCGTCTCTGGGTCTCAATGTCTCAGTGTCTCAGGGTCTCAGGGCCTCTCTGTCTCAGTGTCTCAGGGTCTCAGGTCCTCTGGGTCTCTGGGTCTCTGAGTCTCAATGTCTCAGTGTCTCAGGGTCTCAGGACCTCTGGGTCTCTGTGTCTCAGGGTCTCAGGGCCTCTGCGTCTCTGGGTCTCAATGTCTCAGTGTCTCAGGGTCTCAGGGCCTCTCTGTCTCAGTGTCTCAGGGTCTCAGGTCCTCTGGGTCTCTGGGTCTCTGAGTCTCAATGTCTCAGTGTCTCAGGGTCTCAGGACCTCTGGGTCTCAGGGTCTCAGTGTATCAGGGTCTCAGGGCCTCTGTGTCTCTGGGTCTCAATGTCTCAGGTTCTCAGTGTCTCAGGGCCTCTGGGTCTCTGTGTCTCAGGGTCTCAGGGTCTCAGCGTCTCAGGGCCTCTGAGTCTCAGGGTCTCAGTGACTCAGGGCCTCAGGGCCTCTGGGTCTCAGTGTCTCAGGGACTCAGGCCCTCTGGGTCTCTGAATCCCAGTGTCTCAGGGTCTCAGGGTCTCAGGACCTCTGGGTCTCTGTGTCTCAGTGACTCAGGGTCTCAGGGCCTCAGGGTCTCTGGGTCTCTGAGTCTCAATGTCTCAGTGTCTCAGGGCCCCTGGGTCTCAGGGTCTCAGTGTCTTAGGGTCTCATGGCCTTTGGGTCTCAATGTCTCAGTGTCTCAGGGTCTCAGGGCCTCTGTGTCTCTGTGTCTCAGGGACTCAGTGTCTCAGGCCCTCTGGGTCTCAGGGACTCTGGGTCTCTGTGTCTCAATGTCTCAGTGTCTCAGCGTCTCAGGGCCTCTGGGTCTCTGGGTCTCAATGTCTCAGTGTCTCAGGATCTCAGGGCCTCTGGGTCTCTGTGTCTCACTGTCTCAGGGTCTCAGGGCCCCTGGGTCACTGTGTCTCAGGGTCTCAGGGCCGCTGGGTCTCAGGGTCTCAGGGTCTCAGGTCCTCGAGGTCTCAGGGTCTCAGGGCCGCTGGGTCTCAGGGTCTCAGTGGCTCAGGGCCTCAGGACCCATGAGTCTTTGGGTCTCAGTGTCTCAGGGTCTCAGGGCCATCTTGGTCTCTGGGTCTCTGAGTCTCAATGCCTCAGTGTCTCAGGGTCTCAGGGCCTCTGGGTCTCTGAGTCTCAATGTCTCTGTGTCTCTGTGTCTCAGTGTCTCAGTCCCTCTGGGTCTCTGGGTCTCTGAGTCTCAGTGTCTCAGGGTCTCAGGGCATCTGGGACTCTGGGTCTCTGAGTCTCTGTGTCTCAGGGTGTCAGGGTCTCAGGGTCTCAGGGCCACTGGGTCTCAGGGTCTCAGTGTCTCAGGGTCTCAGTGCCTCTGGGTCTCTGTGTCTAAGGGTCTCAGGGCCTCTGGGTCTCAGGGTCTCAGTGTCTCAGGGCCTCAGGGCATCTGGGTCTCAGGGTCTCAGTGTCTCAGGGTTCTCAGGGCCTCTGGGTCTCAGTGTCTCAGGGTCTCAGTGTCTTAGGGTCTCATGGCCTCTGGGTCTCTGGGTCTCTGGGTCTCAATGTCTCAGTGTCTCAGTGTCTCAGGGTCTCAGGGCATCTGTGTCTCAGTGTCTCAGCGTCTCAGGGCCTGTGGGTCTCTGGGTCTCAATGTCTCAGTGTCTCAGGATCTCAGGGTCTCAGGGCCTCTGGGTCTCTGTGTTTCAGTGTCTCAGGGTCTCAGGGCCTCTGGGTCTCTGGGTCTCAATGTCTCAGTGTCTCAGGATCTCAGGGTCTCAGTGCCTCAGGGTCTCTGTGTCTCAGGGTCTCAGGGCCTCTGGGTCTCAGGGTCTCAGTGTCTGAGGGTCTTAGTGTCTCAGGGCCTCTGGGTCTCAGGGTCTTATGTCTCTGGGTCTCTATGTCTCAGGGTCTCAGGGCCTCAGGGTCTCAGGGCCTCAGGGTCTCTGGGACTCAGGGTCTCAGGGTCTCAGGGCCTCTGGGTCTCTGGGTCTCTGAGTCTCAGGGCCTCTGAGTATCAGTGTCTCAGAGTCTCAGGGTCTCAAGGCATCTGGTTCTCTGGGTCTCAATGTCTCAGTGTCTCAGCGCCTCAGGGTCTCTGGGTCTCTGTATCTCATTGTCTCCGGGTGTCAGGGTCTCAGGACCTCTGGGTCTCTGTGTCTCACTGTCTCAAGGCCTCAGGGCCCCTGGGTCACTGTGTCTCAGGGTCTCAGGGCCGTTGGGTCTCAGGGTCTCAGTGTCTCAGGGACTCAGGCCCTCTGGGTCTCTGAATCCTAGTGTCTCAGGGTCTCAGGGTCTCAGGACCTCTGGGTCTCTGTGTCTCAGTGACTCAGGGTCTCAGGGCCTCAGGGTCTCTGGGTCTCTGAGTCTCAATGTCTCAGTGTCTCAGGGCCTCTGGGTCTCTGTGTCTCAGTGTCTCAGGGTCTCAGGGCCTCTGTGTCTCAGGGTCTCAGGGCCTCTGGGTCTCAGGGTCTCAGTGTCTCAGGGTCTTAGGGTCTCAGGGCCTCTGGGTCTCAGGGTCTCAGTGTCTCAGTGTCTCTGGGTCTCAGGGTCTCAGGACCTCTGCGTCTCTGTGTCTCAGTGACTCAGGGTCTCAGGGCCTCAGGGTCTCTGGGACTCAGGGTCTCAGGGTCTCAGGGCCTCAGGGTCTCTGGGACTCAGGGTCTCAGGGTCTCAAGGCCTCTGTGTCTCTGGATCTCTGAGTCTCAATGTCTCGGTGTCTCAGTGTCTCAGGGTCTCAGGGCCTCTGTGTCTCAGGGCCTCTGGGTATCTGTGTCTCTGTGTCTCAGGGTCTCAGGGCCTCTGAGTATCAGTGTCTCAGAGTCTCAGCGTCTCAAGGCCTCTGGTTCTCTGGGTCTCAATGTTTCAGTGTCTCAGGGTCTCAGGGTCTCTGTATCTCATTGTCTCCGGGTGTCAGGGTCTCAGGGCCTCTGGGTCTCACTGTCTCAGGGTCTCAGGGCCCCTGGGTCACTGTGTCTCAGGGTCTCAGGGCCGCTGGGTCTCAGGGTCTCAGGGTCTCAGGTCCTCGAGGTCTCAGGGTCTCAGGGCCGTCGGGTCTCAGGGTCTTAGTGTCTCAGGGTCTCAGGGCCTCTAGGTCTCAGGGTCTCAGTGGCTCAGGGTCTCATGGCCTCTGGGTCTCAGGGTCTCAATGTCTCAGTGTCTCAGGGTCTCAGGGCCTCTGTGTCTCAGTGTCTCAGTGTCTCAGCGTATCAGGGCCTCTGGGTCTCTGGGTCTCAATGTCTCAGTGTCTCAGGATCTCAGGGCCTCTGGGTCTCTGTGTCTCAGTGTCTCAGGGTCTCAGGGCCTCTAGGTCTCAGGGTCTCAGTGGCTCAGGGTCTCAGGACCCTGGGGCACTGTGTCTCACTATCTCAGGGCCGCTGGGTCTCAGGGTCTCAGGGTCTCAGGTCCTCGAGGTTTCAGAGTCTCAGGGCCGCTGGGTCTCAGGGTCTCAGTGTCTCAGGGTCTCAGGACCCATGGGTCTTTGGGTCTCAGTGTCTCAGGGTCTCAGGGCCTCTGGGTCTCTGGGTCTCTGAGTCTCAATGTCTCAGTGTCTCAGGGTCTCAGGGCCTCTGGGTCTCTGTGTCTCAGGGCCTCTGGGTCTCAGGGCCACTGGGTCTCAGGGTCTCAGTGTCTTAGGGTCTCATGGCATCTGGGTCTCAGGGTCTCAATGTCTCAATGTCTCAGGGTCTCAGGGCCTCTGTGTCTCAGTGTCTCAGTGTCTCAGCGTATCAGGGCCTCTGGGTCTCTGGGTCTCAATGTCTCAGTGTCTCAGGATCTCAGGGCCTCTGGGTCTCTGTGTCTTAGTGTCTCAGGTTCTCAGGGCCTCTAGGTCTCAGGGTCTCAGTGGCTCAGGGTCTCAGGTGCCATGGGTCTTTGGGTCTCAGTGTCTCAGGGTCTCAGGGCCTCTGGGTCTCTGAGTCTCAATGTCTCAGTGTCTCAGGGTCTCAGGGCCTCTGGGTCTCTGAGTCTCAATGTCTCTGTGTCTCTGTGTCTCAGTGTCTCAGTCCCTCTGGGTCTCTGGGTCTCTGAGTCTCAGTGTCTCAGTGTCTCAGGGTCTCAGGGCACCTGGGACTCTGGGTCTCTGAGTCTCTGTGTCTCAGGGTGTCAGTGTCTCAGTGTCTCAGGGCCTCTGGTCTCTGTGTCTCAGTGTCTCTGGGCCTCTGGGTCTCTGGTTCGCAGTGTCTCAGGGTCTCAGGGCCTCTGGGTGTCTGTGTCTCAGTGTCTCAGGGCCTCTGGGTCTCTGTGTTTCTGAGTCTCAATGTCTCAGTGTCCCTGTGTCTCAGTGTCTCAGGGTCCCAGGATCCCAGGGTCTCAGGACCTCTGGGTCTCAGTTTATCAGGGTCTCAGGGCCTCTGCGTATCTGGGTCTCAATGTCTCAGTGTCTCAGGGTCTCTTGGTCTCTGGGTCTCAGTGTCACTGTGTCTCAGTTTCTCAGTGTCTCAGGGTCTCAGAGTCTCAGTATCTCAGGGACTCAGTGTATGAGTGTCTCAGTGTCTCAGTGTCTTAGGGTCTCAGTCTCTCTGGGCCTCTGGATCTCAGGGAATCAGGGTCTCAGAGTCTCAGCTCTCAGTGTCTCAGGGTCTCAGTATCTCAGGGTCTCAGTGCCTCAATGACTCAGTGTCTCAGGGTCTCAGTGTCTCAGTGTCTCAGTGTCTCAGGGTCACTGGGTCTCTGGGTCTCAGGGTCTCAGCGTCTCAGTGTCTCAGGGTCTCTGCGTCTCAGATTGTCATGGTTTCTGGGTCTCTGTGTCCCAGTGTCTCAGGGTCTCAGTGTCTCTGGGTCACTGCGTGTCTGGGTCTCAGTGACTCTGGGTCTCAGTGCCTCAGGGTCTCTGTGTCTATGGCTCTCAGGGACTCTGGGTCTCTGGGTCTCAGTGTCTCAGGGTCTCAGGCTCTCTGGGTCTCAGGGTCTCAGTGCCTCAGGGTCTCCAGGTCTCAGGGTCTCTGCGTCTCTGGTCCTTTGGGTCTCAGGGTCTCTGTGCCTTAGTGTCTCAGTGTCTCAGGGTCTCAGTGTCTCTGGGTCTCAGGGGCTCATGGTCACAATTTCTCACGGTCTCAGGTTCTCAGTGTCTCATTTTCTCAGGGTCTCTTGGTCTCAGTGTCTCAGGGTCTCAGTTTCTCAGTGTCTCAGAGTCCCCAGGACACAGAGTTTCAATGTCTCAGGGGCCCAGGGCCTCAGTGTCTCCGTGTCTCAGGGTCTCAGTGTCTCACTGTCACAGGGTCTCAGTGTCTCAGGGTCTCAGTGTATCAGTGTCTCAGGGTCTCACTGTCTCATGTTCTCAGTCTCTCTGTGTCTCAGTGTCTCAGAGTTTCAGGGTCTCAGAGTCTCAGCTCTCAGTGTCTCAAGGTCTCACTGTCTCAGTGTTTCAGGGTCTCAGTGTCTCAGGGTCTCAGTTTCACTGGGTCTCTGGGTCTCAGGGTCTCAGGAGCTGAGGGTTTCAGGGTTTCAGTGTCTCAATGTCCCAGTGTCTCAGGGTCTCAGTGTCTCAGCGTCTGAGGGTCTCAGGGTCTCCGTGTCTCTGTATCTCAGGGCCTCTGGGTCTCAGGTTCTCTTGGTCTGTTGGTCTCACTGTCTCTGTGTCTCAGGGTCTCTGTTTCTCTGGGTCTCTGGGTTTCACTTTCTCAGGGTCTCTGGGTCTCTGTGTCTCTGGATCTCAGTGTCTCAGAGTCTCAGCTCTCAGTTTCTCAGGGTCTCAGTGTCTCACTGTCTCAGTGTCTCAGTGTTTCAGGGTCTCAAAGTCTCAGTCTCTCAGTGTCTCAGGGTCTCTGGGTCTTTGTGTCTCATGTCTCAGGACTTCAGTGTCTCGGGGTCTCAGTGTCTCAATGTCTCAAGGTCTCTGGTTCTCTGGGTCACTGGGTCTCAGGATCTCTGGGTCACTGGGTCTATGTGTCTCAGTGTCTCACTGTGTCAGGGTCATTGGGTCTCTGGGTCTCTGTGTCTCAGTGTTGCAATGTCACAGGGTGTCTGAGTCTCTGGGTCCCTGTGTCTCAGTGTCTCAGTGACTCAGGGTCTCTGGGTCTTTGTGTATCAGTGTGTCTATTTCTGTGGGTCTCTGGGTCTCAGTGTCTCAAACTCTCAGTCTCTCAGTGTCTCCTGGTCTCCTAGTCTCTGGGTCACTGGGTCTCAGTGCCTCAGGTTCTCTGAGTCTCTGGATCCCTGTGTCTGAGTGCCTCAGTGACTCAGAGTCTCTGGGTCTCAGTGTCGCAATGGCTCTGGGTCTCTGGGTCTCAGTGTCTCAAAGTCTCAGCCCCTCAGTGTCTCAGGGTTGATGGGTCTCGGGTCTCTGGACTCTGTGTCTCAGTGTCTCAGGGTTTCAGTGTCTCAGGGTCTCAGTGTCTCAGTGTCTCAGGGTCTCAAGTTCTCTCGGTCTCTGGGTCACTGGGTCATTGGGTCTCTGGGACACTGGGTCTATGTGTCTCAGTGTCTGAATGTCTCAGGGTCATTGGGTCTCTGGTGTCTGTGTCTCAGTGTCTCACCGTCTCAAGGTCTCAGGGTCTCTGAGTCTCTGGGTCCCTGTTTCTCAGTGTCTCAGTGACTCAGGGTCTCTGAGTCTCAGTGTCTCAAAGTCTCAGTCTCTCAGAGTCTCAGGGCCTCTGGGTCTATGGGTCTCAGTGTCTCATGTCTCAGGGTCTCAGTGTCTCAGGGTCTCAGGGTCTCAAGGTCTCTGGGTCTCTGGGTCACTGGGTCTCAGGATCTCTGGGTCACTGGGTCTATGTGTCTCAGTGTCTCAGGGTCATTGGGTCTCTGGGCCTCTGTGTCTCAGTGTCTCAATGTCTCAGGGTCTCTGAGTCTCTGTGTCCCTGTGTCTCAGTGTCTCTGTGACTCTGGGTCTCTGGGTCTCTGTGTCCCAGAGTCTCAGTGTCTCTGGGTCTGTGGGCCTCTGGGTTTCAGTGTCTCAAAGTCTCAGTTTCTCTGTGTCTCCAGGTCTCTGGGTCTCTGGGTCTCTGCTCTCTGTGTCTCAGTGTCTCAGGGTTTCAGTGTCTCAGGATCTCTGGGTCTCTGTGTCCCAGTGTCTCAGTGTCTCTGTGTCTCTGTGTCTCAGTGTCTCAGTGTCTCAGGGTTTCAGGGTCTCTTGGTCTCTGGGTCACTGGGCCTATGTGTCTCAGTGTCTCATTGTCTCAGTGTCTCTGGGTCTCTTTGTCTCAGTGTCACAGTGTCTCAAGGTCTCAGAATCTCTGAGTCTCTGGGTCCCTGTGTCTCAGTGTCTCTGGGTCTCAGGTTCTCAGGGTCTCTTGGTCGCTGGATCTCTGGGTAGTGTCTCACTGTCTCAGGGTCTCAGTGTCTCAAAGTCTCAGTGTCTCAGGGTCTATGGGTCTCTGGGTCTCTGGACTCTGTGTCTCAGTGTCTCAGGGTTTCAGTGTCTCAGGGTCTCAGTGTCTCAGGGTCTCAAGTTCTATCGGTCTCTGGGTCACTGGGTCTCAGGGACTTTGGGACACTGGGTCTATGTGTCTCAGTGTCTTATTGTCTCAGGGTCATTGGGTCTCTGGGTGTCTGTATCTTAGTGTCTCATTGTCTCAAGATCTCAGGGTCTCTGAGTCTCTGGGTCCCTGTTTCTCAGAGTCTCAGTGACTCAGGGCCTCTGGGTCTCAGTGTCTCAAAGTCTCAGTCTCTGTATCTCAGGGCCTTTGGGTCTATGGGTCTCAGTGTTTCATGTCTCAGGGTCTCAGTGTCTCAGGGTCTCAAGGTCTCTGGGTCTCTGGGTCACTGGGTCTCAGGATCTCTGGGTCACTGGGTCTATGTGTCTCAGTGTCTCAGGGTCATTGGGTCTCTGGGCCTCTGTGTCTCAGTGTCTCAATGCCTCAGGGTCTCTGAGTCTCTGTGTCCCTGTGTCTCAGTGTCTCTGTGACTCTGGGTCTCTGGGTCTCTGTGTCCCAGAGTCTCATTGTCTCTGGGTCTGAGGGTCTCTGGGTTTCAGTGTCTCAAAGTCTCAGTTTCTCTGTGTCTCCAGGTCTCTGGGTTTCTGCTCTCTGTGTCTCAGTGTCACAGGGTTTCAGTGTCTCAGGATCTCTGGGTCTCTGTGTCCCAGTGTCTCTGTGTCTCAGTGTCTCAGTGTCTCAGGGGCTCATGGTCACAGTCTCTCAGTGTCTCAGGGTCTCAGTGTCTCAGGGTTTCAGTGTCTCAGTGTCTCAGGGTCTCAGTGTCTCAATGTCTCAGTGTCTCAGGGTCTCTGTGTCTCAGGGTCTCAGGGTCACTGGGTCTCTGGGTCTCAGGGTCTCAGTGTCTCAGTGTCGCAGGGTCTCAGTGTCTCAGGGTCTCTGGGTCTCAGTTTGTCATGGTTTCAGAGCCTCTGTGTCTCATTGTCTCTGGGTCACTGCGTGTCTGGGTCTCAGTGACTCTGGGTCTCAGTGCCTCAGGGTCTCTGTGTCTATGGATCTCAGTGTCTCAGGGTTTCAGGGTCGCAACGTCTCTGTGTCTCAATGTCTCTGTCCCAGTGTCTCGGTGTCTCAGTGTCTCAGGGTCTCAGTGTCTCAGTGACTCATGGTCTCAGGGTCTCAGGCTCTCTGGGTCTCAGGGTCTCTGCGTCTCAGGGTCTCCAGGTCTCAGGGTCTCTGCGTCTCTGGTCTTTTGGGTCTCTGTGTCTCTGTGCCTCAGTGTCTCAGTGTCTCAGGGTCTCAGTCTCTCAAGGTCTCAGTGTCTCTGGGTCTCAGGGGCTCATGGTCACAGTCTCTCAGTGTCTCAGGGTCTCAGTGCGTCAGTGTCTCAGGGCCTCAGTGTCTCAGGGTCTTTGGTTCCCTGGGTCTCATTGTCTCAGGTTCTCAGTGTCTCATTTTCTCAGAGTCTCTGGGTCTCAGGATCTCAGTGTCTCTTGGTCTCAGGGTCTCAGCTTCTCAGGGTCTCCGTGTCTCAGGGTCTCAGTGTCTCAGGGTATCAGTGTCTCAGGGTCTCTGGGTATCAGTGTCTCAGTGTCTCAGGGTCTCTTGGTCTCAGGGTCTCAGCTTCTCAGGGTCTCCGTGTCTCAGGGTCTCAGTGTCTCAGTGTCTCAGGGTATCAGTGTCTCAGGGTCTCTGGGTATCAGTGTCTCAGTGTCTCAGTGTCTCAGAGTCACTGGGTCTCTGGGTCTCAGGGTCTCAGGTTTTCGGGGTTGCAGTGTCTCAATGTCTCAGGGTCTCAGTGTCTCAGGGTCTCATTGTCGCAGGGTCTCAGTGTCTCAGGTTCTCAGGTTGTCTTGGTCTCAGGGTCTCTGCTTCTTAGGGTCCCTGGGTCTCTGGGTCTCAGTTTCTCTGGGTCTCAGGGTCACAGGGTCTCAGTGTCTCAGAGTCTCAGGGTCTCAGGGTCTCAGGTTCTCAGTGTCTCTGCGTCAGTGCGTGCCTGGGTCTCTGTGTCTCAGTGTCTCAGGGTCTCAGGCTCGCTGGGTCTCTGGGACTTAGGGTCTCTGTGTCTCTGGGTCTCTGCGTCTCTGCGTCTCTAGGTCTCTGGGTCTCAGGGTCTCTGTGTCTCACTGTCTCAGGGTCTCAGCTTCTCAGTGTCTCAGTGTTTCAAGGTCTCTGGGTCTTAGGGTCTCTGTGCCTCAGTGTCTCAGCTTCTCAGTGTCTCAGTGTTTCAGTTTTTCAGGGTCTCAGGGTCTCAGTGTCTCAGGGTTTCAGGGTCTCTGGGTCTCTGGATCTCTGGTTCTCAGAGTCTCTGGGTCTCAGTGTCTCAGTGTCTCAGTTTCTCAGGGTCTCAGTTTCTCAGTGTCTCAGGGTCTCATTTTCTCAGGGTCTGTGGGTCTCTGGGTATCAGGGAGTCTGGGTCTCAGGGTTTCAGGGTTGCAGTGTCTCAATGTCTCAGTGTCTCAGTGCCACAGGGTCTCAGTGTCTTAGGGTCTCAGGTTCTCTTGGTCTCAGGGTCTCTGCTTCTCAGGGTCTCTGGGTTTTTGGGTCTCAGTTTCTCAGGGTCTCTGTGTCTCAGTGTCTCAGGGTCTCAGTTTCTCAGAGTCTCTGGGTCACTGCGTGTCTGGGTCTCTGTGTCTCAGTGTCTCAGGGTCTCAGTGTCTCAGTGTTTCAGGGTCTCTGCATCTCCGTTAGTCTGGGTCTCAGGGTCTCTGTGCCTCAGTGTCTCAGTGTCTCAGGATCTCAGCTTCTGTGTCTCAGTGTTTCAGTGTTTCAGGGTCTCAGTTTCTCAGAGTCCCAGGTCTCAGGGTCTCAGTGTCTCAGTGTCTCAGGGTGTCAGGGTCTCTCGGTCTCAGGATCTCTAGTTCTCAGGGTCTCTGGGTCAGTGTCTCAGAGTCTCAGTTTCTCAGGGTCTCAGTGTCTCAAGGTCTCAGTGTCTCAGTGTCTCATTTTCTCACGGTCTCTGGGTCCCTGGGTCTCAGGGTCTCAGGGTTTCAGCGTTGCAGTGTCTCAATGTCTCAGGGTCTCAGTGTCTCAGTGTCGCAGGGTCTCAGTGTCTCAGGTTCTCTTGGTCTCAGGGTCTCAGGGTCTCAGCATCTCAGGGTCTCTGGGTCTCAGTTTCTCAGGGTCTCAGGGTCACTGTGTCTCTTGGTCTCAGGATCTTAGGGTCTCAGGTTCTCAGGGACTCTGGGTCACTGCATGTCTGGGTCTCTGTGCCTCTGTGTCTCAGGGTCTCAGGGTCTCAGTGTCTCAGTGTCACAGGGTCTCAGTGTCTCAGAGTCTCAATGTCTCTGGATCTCTCGTTCTCTGGGTTTCTGGGTCTCATTGTATCAGTGTCTCAGGGTCTCAGTCTCTCAGGGTCTCAGGGTCTCAGGGTCTCAGTGTCTCCGGGTCTCTGGTTCCTTGGGTCCCAGGGTCTCAGAGTGTCAGTGTGTCATTGTCTCAGGTTCTCAGTGTCTCATTTTCTCAGGGTCTCAGTGTCTCTGTGTCTCAGTGTCTCAGGGTCTCAGTGTCTCAGGGTCTCAGTTTCTCAGTGTCTCAGAGTCTCCAGGACTCAGAGTTTCAGTGTCTCAGGGGCTCCGGGCCTCAGTGTCTCCGTGTCTCAGGGTCTCAGTGTCTCTGTGTGTCTGGTTCTCTGGGTTTCAGGGTCTCTGAGTCTCTGGGTCTCGGTGTCTCAGGTTCTCAGGGTCTCTGGGTCTTATTGTCAGATGGTCTCTGGATAACTGGGTCTCAGAATCTCTGGGTCTCTGGGGCTCTGCGTCTTCGTGTCTCAGTGTCTCTGGGTCTCAGGGTTTCTGGGTCTCTGGGTCCCTGGGTCCCAGGGTCTTTGGGTCTCTGGGTCTTAGTGTCTCTGGGTCTCAGTGTTTCAGTTTCTCAGGGTCTCTTTGTCTCTGGGTCTCAATGTCTCAGTGTCTCTGGGTATCTGGGTCTCAGTTTCTCATGGTCTCAGTGTCCCTGTGTCTCTGTGTCTCAGTGACTCTGGGTCTCAGGGTCTCAGTGTCTCAGTGACTCTGGGTCTCAGGGTCTCTGAGCCTCTGGTATCTGGGTCTCAGTGTCTCAAGGTCTCTGGGTCTCAGTGTCTCAGTTTCTCAGGCTCTCAGGGGCTCTGGGTCTCAGTGTCTCACTTTCTCAGGGTCACAGGGCCTATGGGTCTCAGTGTCTCAGTGTCTCAAGGTCTCTGGGTCTCAGTCTCTCAGTTTCTCAGTTTCTCAGTGTCTCTGGACTCTGTGTCTCAGTGACTCAGAGTGTCTTGGTCTCTGGGTCTCTGGGTCTCAGTGTCTCATGGTCTCTGGGTGTCTGTGTCTCAGTGTCTCAGGGTCTCAAGGTCACTGGGTGTCTGGGTCTCTGGGTCCGTGTTTCTCAGTGTCTCAGTGACTCAGAGTCTCTGGGTCTCTGGGCCTCAGTGTCTCAAAGTCTCAGTCTCTCAGTGTCTCAGGGCCTCTGGGTCTATGGGCCTCAGTGTCTCATGTGTCAGTGTCTCAGTGTCTCAGGGTCTCAAGGTCTCCAGGTCTCTAAGTCACTGGGTCTCAGGATCTCTGGGTCACTGGGCCTATGT
The DNA here is from genome assembly GCF_965287045.1 of Carcharhinus amblyrhynchos. NCBI lineage: Eukaryota > Metazoa > Chordata > Chondrichthyes > Carcharhiniformes > Carcharhinidae > Carcharhinus > Carcharhinus amblyrhynchos. The sequence goes on along the minus strand of NW_027650180.1, from coordinate 90,512 downwards.
GTCTCAGTGTCTCAGGGTCATTGGGTCTCTGGGCCTCTGTGTCTCAGTGTCTCAGTGTCTCAAGGTCTCAGGGTCTCTGTGTCTCTGTGTCCCTGTGTCTCAGTGTCTCTGTGACTCTGGGTCTGTGGGTCTCGGTGTCCCAGAGTCTCAGTGTCTCTGGGTCTGTGGGTCTCTGGGCTTCAGTCTCTCAAAGTCTCAGTTTCTCTGTGTCTCCAGGTCTCTGGGTCTCTGTGTCTCAGTGTCTCAGGGTTTCAGTGTCTCAGGATCTTTGGGTCTCTGTGTCTCAGTGTCTCAGTGTCTCTGGGTCTCCGTGTCTCAGTGTCTCAGGGATTCAGTATCTCTGCGTCTCTGGGTCACTGTGTCTCTGGGTCTCAGTGTCTCTGGGTCACTGGGTCTATGTGTCTCAGTGTCTCATTGTCTCAGTGTCTCTGTGTCTCTTTGTCTCAGTGTCACAGTGTCTCAAGGTCTCAGGATCTCTCAGTCTCTGGGTCCCTGTGTCTCAGTGTCTCTGGGTCTCAGTGTCTCAGGTTCTCAGGGTCTCTTGGTCTCTGGGTCTCTGGGTCTCAGTGTCTCACTGTCTCAGGGTCAATGGTTCTCAGGGTCTCTGTGTCTCTGTTTCTCAGTGTCTCAGGGTCGCTGGGTCTCAGCGTCTCTCGGTCTCTGAGTCTCTGTGTCCCGGGTTCTCTGGGTCTTTGTGTCTCTGGGTCACTGGATCTCTGGTTTTCTGGGTCTCTTGGTCTCTGGGTCACTGTGTCACAGGTTCACAGGGCCTCTTGGTCACAGTGTCTCAGGGTCTATGGGTCTCGGTGTCTCTGGGTCTCATTTTACAATGTCTCAGTGTCTCAGGGTCTCAATGTCTCAGTGTCTCAGGGTCTCTGCGTCTGCGGGTCTGTGGGTCTCTGGGTCTCTGGATCTCAGTGTCTCAGGGTCTCTGGGTCTCGTGGTCTCGGGGTCTCTGGGTCTCTGGGTCTCTGGGTCTCTGAGTCTCAGTGTCTCAGTGTTTCTGGGTCACTGGGTCACAGGGTCTCTGTGTCTTTGGGTCTCAGTGTCTCAGGGTCTTTGGGTCTCAGTATCTCTGGGTCTCAGGGTCTCTTGGTCTCTGCGTTTCATTTTCTCAGGGTCTCTGCCTCTCTGGGTCTCAGTGTCTCAGGGTCTCTGGGCCTCTGTGTCTCAGGGTTTCAGGATAACTGGGTCTCTGGGACTCAAGGTCTCAGCGTCTCACGGTCTCTGGGTCCCTTTGGTCTCAGTGCCTCAGTGTCTCAGGGTCTCTGGGTCTCTGGGTCATTCTGACTCTGGGTCTCAGTGTCTCAGGGTCTCTGTGTCTTTTTGTCTCTGGGTCTCTGGGTCTCTGTGTCTCAGTGTCTCAATGTCTCAGGGTCTGTGGGTCTCTGGGACTCAGTGTCTCAGTGTCTGAATGTCTCAGGGTCTCTGGGTCTCTCGGCCTCAGTGTCTCAGGGTCTCAGTGTCCAAATGTATCAGGGTCTCTGGGTCTCTGTGTCTCAGTGTCTTAGCGTCCTAATGCCTCAGCTTCTCTGGGTCTCTGGGTCTCTGTCTCTCAGTGTCTCAGTGCCTCAGTGTCTCAATGCATCTGGGTCTCTGGGTCTCTGGGTCTCTGTGTCTCAGTGTCTCAATGTCTCAGGGTCTCCGTGTCTCAGTGTCTCAATGTCTCTGTGTCTCTGTGTCTCAGTGTCTCAATGTCTCTGTGTCTCAGGGTCTCCGTGTCTCAAAGTCTCTGGGTCTCTGGGTCTCTGTGTCTCAGTGTCTCAATGTATCAGGGCCTCTGAGTCTCAGGATCTCTGGGTCACTGAGACACAGAGACCCAGAGACACTGAGACCCAGAGACGTACAGACCTGAGACATTGAGACTCGAAGGCACTAAGACACAGAGACCCAGAGACCGTGAGACATTGAGACACTGAGGCACTGAGACACCGAGACCGAGCGACGTTGAGATCCTGAGACATTGAGACACTGAGACACTGAGACGCAGAGACACTGAGAATCAGATACGCTGGGACACTGAGACACAGAGACGCTGCGACTCTGAGATTCTGAGGAACAGAGACTCTGAGACACTGAGACACTGAGACACTGAGACTCAGATACACAGAGACACTGAGACACTGCGACTCTGAGACAGTGAGACACTGAGACACAGAGACACAGAGACACAGAGACACTGAGAATCAGATACGCTGAGACACTGAGAAACAGAGACACAGAGACACTGAGACTCTGAGGCACTGAGACACAGAGACTGTGATGCACATAGACAGTGAGACACAGAGACACTGAAACAATGAGACGGAGAGACACAGAGACACTGAGACTCTGAGACTCTGCGACACTGAGACAGTGACACTGAGACACAGAGACATTGAGACTCTGAGACACTGAGACACAGAAACACAGAGAATCTGATTCGCTGCGACACTGAAACTCTGAGACACTGAGAAACAGAGACTGTGAGACACTGAGACAATGAGACACACAGACACAGACACACAGAGACACTGAGACTCTGAGTCACTGAGGCACTGAAACACTGAGATGCAGAGACACTGAGACACTGAGACTCAGACACAGAGACACAGAGAATCTGATACGCTGCGACACTGAGTCTCTGAGACACTGAGAAACAGAGACTGTGAGACACTGAGACACTGCAACGCAGAGACACTGAGACACTGAGACTCTGAGACACTGAGACACTGAGGCACAGAGACACTGAGACACAGAGTCATTGAGAATCTGAGACACTGAGACACAGAGACACTGAGACTGAGACACTGAGACACAGAGAGACTGAGGCACTGAGACACAGAGATACAGAGTTTTTGGGACACTGAGACTCTGAGACACAGAGACACAGAGAATCAGATATGCCGAGACACTGTGACACTGAAAGACAGAGACACTGAGAAACAGAGACACAGAGACACTGAGACTCTGAGGCACTGAGACACTGAGACTCTGAGATGCTGAGAGACAGAGACACAGAGAATCTGATACGCTGCGACTCTGAGGCTCTGAGACACTGAGACACCGAGAAACAGAGACTCTGAGACACTGAGACACAGAGACACTGAGAAACAGAGACACAGAGACACTGAGACTCTGAGGCACTGAGACACTGAGACTCTGAGACTCTGAGACATTGAGACACAGAAACACAGAGACTGCGATGCACTGAGACAATGAGACACAGAGATACAGAGACTCTGAGACACTGAGGCACTAAAACACTGAGACGGAGAGACACAGAGACACTGAGACACTGAGACTCTGCAACACAGAGACACTGAGGCACAGAGACCCTGAGACACAGAGAACTGAAACACAGAGACACAGAGACACTGAGACACAGAGACACAGAGAATCTGATTCGCTGCAACAGTGATACTCTGAGACACTGAGACACTGGGAAACAGACACTGTGAGACATTGAGACAATGAGACACAGAGACACAGAGACAGTGAGACTCTGAGACACTGAGACAGAGAGACACCGAGACACTAAGACGCTGAGACACTGAGACACAGAGACACAGAGACATTGATTTTCAGGGACAGTGAGACACTGTGACACTGAGACACAGAGACAGCGAGAAACAGAGACACAGAGACACCAAGACACAGAGACACTAAAACTCGGGACTCTGAGACACTGAGACACAGAGACACAGAGGCACAGAGACATTGAGACTCTCAGACACTGAGACACTGAGAAACAGAGACACAGAGACACACAGACACAAAGACACTGAGACAAAGAGACACATAGACATTGAGACTCTGATACACTGAGAAACAGAGACACTGAGACACTGAAACACTGAGACGGAGAGACACAGAGACACTGAGACTCTGAGACTCTGCGACACTGAGACAGTGACACTGAGACACAGAGACATTGAGACTCTGAGACACTGAGACAGAGAAACACAGAGAATCTGATTCGCTGCGACACTGAAACTCTGAGACACTGAGAAACAGAGACTGTGAGACACTGAGACAATGAGACACACAGACACAGACACACAGAGACACTGAGACTCTGAGTCACTGAGGCACTGAAACACTGAGATGCAGAGACACTGAGATACTGAGACTCTGAGACACAGAGACACAGAGAATCTGATACGCTGCGACACTGAGTCTCTGAGGCACTGAGAAACAGAGACTGTGAGACACTGAGACACTGAGGCACAGAGACACTGAGACACAGAGTCATTGAGAATCTGAGACACTGAGACACAGAGACACTGAGACTGAGACACTGAGACACAGAGAGACTGAGGCACTGAGACACAGAGATACAGAGTTTTTGGGACACTGAGACTCTGAGACACAGAGACACAGAGAATCAGATATGCCAAGACACTGTGACACTGAAAGACAGAGACACTGAGAAACAGAGACACAGAGACACTGAGACTCTGAGGCACTGAGACTCTGAGGCACTGAGACACTGAGACTCTGAGATGCTGAGAGACAGAGACACAGAGAATCTGATACGCTGCGACTCTGAGGCTCTGAGACACTGAGACACCGAGAAACAGAGACTCTGAGACACTGAGACACAGAGACACTGAGAAACAGAGACACAGAGACACTGAGACTCTGAGGCACTGAGACACTGAGACTCTGAGACATTGAGACACAGAAACACAGAGACTGTGATGCACTGAGACAATGAGACACAGAGATACAGAGACTCTGAGACACTGAGGCACTAAAACACTGAGACGGAGAGACACAGAGACACTGAGACACTGAGAATCTGCAACACAGAGACACTGAGGCGCAGAGACCCTGAGACACAGAGAACTGAGACACAGAGACACTGAGACACAGAGACACAGAGAATCTGATTCGCTGCAACAGTGATACTCTGAGACACTGAGACACTGGGAAACAGACACTGTGAGACATTGAGACAATGAGACACAGAGACACAGAGACAGTGAGACTCTGAGACACTGAGACAGAGAGACACCGAGACACTGAGACGCTGAGACACTGAGACACAGAGACATTGATTTTCAGGGACAGTGAGACACTGTGACACTGAGACACAGAGACAGCGAGAAACAGAGACACAGAGACACCAAGACACAGAGACACTAAAACTCGAGACTCTGAGACACTGAGACACAGAGGCACAGAGGCACAGAGACATTGAGACTCTCAGACACTGAGACACTGAGAAACAGAGACAGAGAGACACACAGACACAAAGACACTGAGACAAAGAGACACATAGACATTGAGACTCTGATACACTGAGAAACAGAGACACTGAGACACTGAAACACTGAGACGGAGAGACACAGAGACACTGAGACTCTGAGACTCTGCGACACTGAGACCGTGACACTGAGACACAGAGACATTGAGACTCTGAGACACTGAGACACAGAAACACAGAGAATCTGATTCGCTGCGACACTGAAACTCTGAGACACTGAGAAACAGAGACTGTGAGACACTGAGACAATGAGACACACAGACACAGACACACAGAGACACTGAGACTCTGAGTCACTGAGGCACTGAAACACTGAGATGCAGAGACACTGAGATACTGAGACTCTGAGACACAGAGACACAGAGAATCTGATACGCTGCGACACTGAGTCTCTGAGGCACTGAGAAACAGAGACTGTGAGACACTGAGACACTGCGACGCAGAGACACTGAGACACTGAGACTCTGAGACACTGAGACACTGAGGCACAGAGACACTGAGACACAGAGTCATTGAGAATCTGAGACACTGAGACACAGAGACACTGAGACTGAGACACTGAGACACAGAGAGACTGAGGCACTGAGACACAGAGATACAGAGTTTTTGGGACACTGAGACTCTGAGACACAGAGACACAGAGAATCAGATATGCCAAGACACTGTGACACTGAAAGACAGAGACACTGAGAAACAGAGACACAGAGACACTGAGACTCTGAGGCACTGAGACTCTGAGGCACTGAGACACTGAGACTCTGAGATGCTGAGAGACAGAGACACAGAGAATCTGATACGCTGCGACTCTGAGGCTCTGAGACACTGAGACACCGAGAAACAGAGACTCTGAGACACTGAGACACAGAGACACTGAGAAACAGAGACACAGAGACACTGAGACTCTGAGGCACTGAGACACTGAGACTCTGAGACATTGAGACACAGAAACACAGAGACTGTGATGCACTGAGACAATGAGACACAGAGATACAGAGACTCTGAGACACTGAGGCACTAAAACACTGAGACGGAGAGACACAGAGACACTGAGACACTGAGACTCTGCAACACAGAGACACTGAGGCACAGAGACCCTGAGACACAGAGAACTGAGACACAGAGACACTGAGACACAGAGACACAGAGAATCTGATTCGCTGCAACAGTGATACTCTGAGACACTGAGACACTGGGAAACAGACACTGTGAGACATTGAGACAATGAGACACAGAGACACAGAGACAGTGAGACTCTGAGACACTGAGACAGAGAGACACCGAGACACTGAGACGCTGAGACACTGAGACACAGAGACATTGATTTTCAGGGACAGTGAGACACTGTGACACTGAGACACAGAGACAGCGAGAAACAGAGACACAGAGACACCAAGACACAGAGACACTAAAACTCGAGACTCTGAGACACTGAGACACAGAGGCACAGAGGCACAGAGACATTGAGACTCTCAGACACTGAGACACTGAGAAACAGAGACAGAGAGACACACAGACACAAAGACACTGAGACAAAGAGACACATAGACATTGAGACTCTGATACACTGAGAAACAGAGACACTGAGACACTGAAACACTGAGACGGAGAGACACAGAGACACTGAGACTCTGAGACTCTGCGACACTGAGACCGTGACACTGAGACACAGAGACATTGAGACTCTGAGACACTGAGACACAGAAACACAGAGAATCTGATTCGCTGCGACACTGAAACTCTGAGACACTGAGAAACAGAGACTGTGAGACACTGAGACAATGAGACACACAGACACAGACACACAGAGACACTGAGACTCTGAGTCACTGAGGCACTGAAACACTGAGATGCAGAGACACTGAGACTCTGAGACACAGAGACACAGAGAATCTGATACGCTGCGACACTGAGTCTCTGAGACACTGAGAAACAGAGACTGTGAGACACTGAGACACTGCGACGCAGAGACACTGAGACACTGAGACTCTGAGACACTGAGGCACAGAGACACTGAGACACAGAGTCATTGAGAATCTGAGACACTGAGACACAGAGACACTGAGACTGAGACACTGAGACACAGAGAGACTGAGGCACTGAGACACAGAGATACAGAGTTTTTGGGACACTGCGACTCTGAGACACAGAGACACAGGGAATCAGATATGCCGAGACACTGTGACACTGAAAGACAGAGACACTGAGAAACAGAGACACAGAGACACTGAGACTCTGAGGCACTGAGACTCTGAGGCGCTGAGACACTGAGACTCTGAGATGCTGAGAGACAGAGACACAGAGAATCTGATACGCTGCGACTCTGAGGCCCTGAGACACTGAGACACCGAGAAACAGAGACTCTGAGACACTGAGACACAGAGACACTGAGAAACAGAGACACAGAGACACTGAGACTCTGAGGCACTGAGGCACTGAGACTCTGAGACACTGAGACACTGAGACACAGAGACACTGAGACACTGAGACTCAGAGACACTGAGACACTGAGACTCAGAGACACTGAGACACAGAGACACTGAGACACAGAGACACTGACACACAGAGACACTGAGACTCTGAGACACTGAGAGACAGAGACGCTGAGAGAACGGAGACTCAGAGACACAGAGAAACTGAGACACAGAGACACTGAGACACTGAGACACAGAGACACTGAGACACAGAGACTCTGAGACACTGAGACACAGAGACACTGAGACATTGAGACTCTGAGACTCAGAGAAACTGAGACACTGAGACACTGAGACACAGAGACACTGAGACACAGAGACTCTGAGACACAGAGACTTTGAGACTCAGAGACACTGAGACACAGAGACACTGAGACTCTGAGACACTGAGACGCAGCGACGCTGAGACACTGAGACACAGAGACACTGACACACAGAGACACAGAGACGCTGAGACACTGAGACACAGAGACACTGAGACTCTGAGACTCAGAGACACTGAGACACTGAGATACTGAGACACAGAGACACTGAGACTCTGAGACACTGAGACACTGAGACTCAGAGACACTGAGACACAGAGACACTGAGACACAGAGACACTGAGACACAGAGACGCTGAGACACTGAGACACAGAGACACTGAGACACAGAGACTCTGAGACACTGAGACACAGAGACACTGAGACATTGAGACTCAGAGAAACTGAGACACTGAGACACTGAGACTCAGAGACTCCGAGACACTGAGACACTGAGACACAGAGACACCGAGACGCTGAGACACTGAGACACAGAGACACTGAGACTCTGAGACTCAGAGACACTGAGACACAGAGACACAGAGACACTGAGACTCTCAGACACTGAGACACTGAGACACTGAGACTCAGAGACACTGAGACAATGAGACACAGAGACACTGAGATGCAGAGACGCTGAGTCACTGAGACACAGAGACACTGAGAGTCTGCGACTCAGAGACACTGAGACACAGAGACACTGAGACACAGAGACAGTGAGACTCAGAGACACTGAGACACAGAGACTCTGAGACACAGAGACTTCGAGACTCAGAGACACTGAGGTACAGAGACACTGAGACTCAGAGACACTGAGACACTGAGACACAGTGACACGGAGACTCTGAGACACTGAGACGCAGAGACGCTGAGACACTGAGACACAGAGACACTGAGACACAGAGACACAGAGACGCTGAGACACTGAGACACAGAGACACTCTGACTCCGACACTCAGAGACACTGAGACACTGAGACACTGAGACACTAAGACACAGAGACACTGAGACTCTGAGACACTGAGATACTGAGACACAGAGACACTGAGACTCAGAGACACTGAGACACAGAGGCACTGAGACACAAAGACACTGAGACTCTGAGACTCAGAGACACTGAGACACTGTGACACAGAGACACTGAGACACTGAGACACAGAGACACTGAGACACAGAGACACTGAGACACTGAGACACAGAGACACTGAGACTCTGAGACTCTGAGACACTGAGACACTGTGACACAGAGACACTGAGACACTGAGACACAGAGACACTGAGACACAGAGACACTGAGACACTGAGACACAGAGACACTGAGACTCTGAGACTCTGAGACTCAGAGACACAGAGACACTGAGACACTGAGACACACTGAGACACAGAGACACTGAGACGCTGAGACACTGAGACACTGAGACTCTGAGACTCAGAGACACTGAGACACTGAGACACAGAGACACTGAGAAACTGAGACACAGAGACACTGAGACTCTGAGACTCTGAGACTCTGAGACTCTGAGACACAGAGACACTGAGACTCTGAGACACTGAGACGCAGAGACACAGAGACACTGAGACACAGAGACACTGAGACACGGAGACACATAGACACTGAGACACAGAGACGCTGAGACGCTGTGACACTGAGACGCAGAGACACAGAGACACTGAGACACTGAGACACTGAGACGCTGAGACGCTGAGACGCTGTGACACTGAGACACAGAGACTCTGAGACTCAGAGACACTGAGACACAGAGACACTGAGACTCAGAGACACTGAGACTCTGAGACACCGAGACACTGAGACACTGAGACTCAGAGACACTGAGACACTGAGACACTGAGGCACAGAGACACTCAGACTCTGAGACTCAGAGACACTGAGACACAGAGACACTGAGACACAGAGACACAGAGACACTGAGACACTGAGACACTGAGACTCTGAGACTTAGAGACACTGAGACACAGAGACACTGAGACACAGAAACACTGAGACTCTGAGACACTGAGACGCAGAGACGATGAGACACTGAGACACCGAGACACTGATACTCTGAGACACTGAGACTCAGAGACACTGAGACACAGAGACACTGAGACAATGAGACACAGAGACACTGAGCCACAGAGACACTGAGACTCTGAGACACTGAGACACAGAGAAGCTGAGAAACTGAGACACAGAGACAATGACACTTTGTAACTCAGAGACACTGAGACACTGAGACACTGAGACTCTGTGACTCAGAGACACTGAGACACAGAGACACTGAGACTCAGAGACACTGAGACACAGAGAGCCTCAGACACAGAGACTTTGAGACTCAGAGACACTGAGACACAGAGACACTGACACACAGAGACACAGAGACGCTGAGACACTGAGACACAGAGACACTGAGACTCTGAGACTCAGAGACACTGAGACACTGAGACACTGAGACTCTGAGACACTCAGACACTGAGACACAGAGACACTGAGACACTGAGACTCAGAGACACTGAGACACAGAGACACTGAGACACAGAGACACTGACACACAGAGACACTGAGACTCTGAGACACTGAGAGACAGAGACGCTGAGAGAACGGAGACTCAGAGACACAGAGAAACTGAGACACAGAGACACTGAGACACTGAGACACAGAGACACTGAGACACAGAGACACAGAGACGCTGAGACACTGAGACACAGAGACACTGAGACTCTGAGACTCAGAGACACTGAGACACTGAGACTCAGAGACACTGAGACACTGAGACACAGAGACACTGAGACTCTGAGACACTGAGACACTGAGACACAGAGACACTGAGACACTGAGACTCAGAGACACTGAGACACAGAGACACTGAGACACAGAGACACTGACACACAGAGACACTGAGACTCTGAGACACTGAGAGACAGAGACACTGAGAGAACGGAGACTCAGAGACACAGAGAAACTGAGACACAGAGACACTGAGACACTGAGACACAGAGACACTGAGACACAGAGACTCTGAGACACTGAGACACAGAGACACTGAGACATTGAGACTCTGAGACTCAGAGAAACTGAGACACTGAGACACTGAGACACAGAGACACTGAGACACAGGGACACTGAGACTCAGAGACACTGAGACACAGAGACTCTGAGACACAGAGACTTTGAGACTCAGAGACACTGAGACACAGAGACACTGAGACTCTGAGACACTGAGACGCAGCGACGCTGAGACACTGAGACACAGAGACACTGACACACAGAGACACAGAGACGCTGAGACACTGACACACAGAGACACTGAGACACAGAGACTCTGAGACATTGAGACTCTGAGACTCAGAGACACGGAGACACTGAGATACTGAGACACAGAGACACTGAGACTCTGAGACACTGAGACACTGAGACTCAGTGACACTGAGACACAGAGACACTGAGACTCTGAGACACTGAGACACAGAGACGCTGAGACACTGAGACACAGAGACACTGAGACACAGAGACTCTGAGACACTGAGACACAGAGACACTGAGACATTGTGACTCTGAGACTCAGAGAAACTGAGACACTGAGACACTGAGACTCAGAGACTCCGAGACACTGAGACACTGAGACACAGAGACACAGAGACGCTGAGACACTGAGACACAGAGACACTGAGACTCTGAGACTCAGAGACACTGAGACACTGAGACACTGAGACACAGAGACGCTGAGACACTGAGACACAGAGACACTGAGACACAGAGACACAGAGACGCTGAGACACTGAGACACAGAGACACTCTGACTCCGACACTCAGAGACACTGAGACACTGAGACACTGAGACACTAAGACACAGAGACACTGAGACTCTGAGACACTGAGATACTGAGACACAGAGACACTGAGACTCAGAGACACTGAGACACAGAGGCACTGAGACACTGAGACACAGAGACACTGAGACACAGAGACACTGAGACTCTGAGACACAGAGACACTGTGACACAGAGACACTGAGACACTGAGACACTGAGACTCAGAGACACTGAGACACTGAGACACCGCGACACTGAGACTCAGAGAAACTGAGACTCAGAGACTCTGAGACACTGAGACACTGAGACTCAGAGACACTGAGACTCAGAGACACTGAGATACAGAGACACTGAGACACTGAGTCACTGAGACACAGAGACACTGAGACACAGAGACACTGAGACACTGAGACACAGAGACACTGAGGCACTGAGACAATGGGACTCAGGGACACTGAGACACAGAGACACAGAGACACTGAGGCACTGAGACAATGGGACTCAGGGACACTGAGACAGAGAGACACAGAGACACTGAGACACTGAGACTCAGAGACACTGAGACACAGAGACACTGAGACACTGAGACTCTGAGACACAGAGACACAGAGACACTGAGACACTAAGACACAGAGACACTGAGACACAGAGACACTGAGACTCAGAGACACTGAGACACAGAGACACTGAGACACAGAGACACTGAGACTCTGAGACACAGAGACACAGAGACGCTGAGACACTGAGACACAGAGACACTGAGACTCTGAGACTCAGAGACACTGAGACACTGAGACACAGAGACACTGAGACTCTGACACACTGAGACACTGAGACACAGAGACACTGAGACTCAGAGACACTGAGACACAGAGACTCTGAGACTCAGAGACACTGAGACACAGAGACACTGGGACACAGAGGCACTGAGAAACTGAGACACAGAGACACTGAGACACAGAGACACTGAGACTCTTTGACACTGATACACAGAGACGCTGAGACACTGAGACTCAGAGACACTCAGACTCTGAGACTCAGAGACACTGCGACACTGAGACACAGAGACACAGAGACACAGAGACACTGAGACACAGAGACAGGAGACACTGAGACACAGAGACACTGAGACACAGAGACACAGAGACGCAGAGGCACTGAGACACTGAGACACAGAGACTCTGAGACACTGAGACGCAGAGACGCTGAGACACTGAGACACAGAGACACTGAGACTCTGTGACTCCGAGACACTGAGACACTGAGACACAGAGACACTGAGACACAGAGACACAAAGACACAGAAACACAGAGACGCTGAGACACTGAGACACAGAGACACTGAGACACTGAGACTCAGATACACTGAGACAGTGAGACTCTGAGACTCAGAGACACTGAGACACTGAGACACTGAAACCCTGAGACACAGAGACACTGAGACACAGAGACACTGAGACACTGAGTCACTGAGTCTCTGAGACACAGAGACACAGAGACGCTGAGACACTGAGACACAGAGACACTGAGACTCTGAGACTCAGAGAGACTGAGACACTGAGACACTGAGACTCTGAGACAATGAGACACTGAGACACAGAGACACTGAGAGTCAGAGACAGTGAGACACAGGGACACTGAGACTCTGAGACACTGATACACACAGACACTGAGACTCTGAGACACTGAGACGCAGAGACGCTGAGACACTGAGACAATGAAACACTGAGACACAAAGACACTGAGACACTGAGACACAGATACACTAATACTCAGAGACAGTGAGACACAGAGACACTGAGACACTGGGACAAAGAGACACTGAGACACAGAGACACGGAGACTCTGAGACACAGAGACACTGAGACACAGAGACACTGAGTCACTGAGACACAGAGACACTGAGACTCAGAGAAACTGAGACACTGAGACACAGCGACACTGAGACTCAGAGACACTGAGACACAGAGTCACTGAGACACTGAGACACTGAAACTCTGAGACACAGAGACACTGAGACACAGAGACACTGAGACACTGAGACACAGATACACTCATACTCAGAGACAGTGAGACACAGAGACACTGAGACACTGGGACAAAGAGACACTGAGACACAGAGACATGGAGACTCTGAGACACAGAGACACTGAGACACAGAGACACTGAGACACTGAGACACAGAGACACTGAGACACAGGGACACTGAGACTCAGAGACACTGAGACACAGAGACTCTGAGACACAGAGACTTTGAGACTCAGAGACACTGAGACACAGAGACACTGAGACTCTGAGACACTGAGACGCAGCGACGCTGAGACACTGAGACACAGAGACACTGACACACAGAGACACAGAGACGCTGAGACACTGAGACACAGAGACACTGAGACTCTGAGACTCAGAGACACTAAGACACTGAGATACTGAGACACAGAGACACTGAGACTCTGAGACACTGAGACACTGAGACTCAGAGACACTGAGACACAGAGACACTGAGACACAGAGACACTGAGACTCTGAGACACTGAGACACAGAGACGCTGAGACACTGAGACACAGAGACACTGAGACACAGAGACTCTGAGACACTGAGACACAGAGACACTGAGACATTGAGACTCTGAGACTCAGAGAAACTGAGACACTGAGACACTGAGACTCAGAGACTCCGAGACACTGAGACACTGAGACACAGAGACACAGAGACGCTGAGACACTGAGACACTGAGACTCTGAGACTCAGAGACACTGAGACACAGAGACACAGAGACACTGAGACACAGAGACACAGAGACGCTGAGACACTGAGACACAGAGACACTCTGACTCCGACACTCAGAGACACTGAGACACTGAGACGCTGAGTCACTGAGACACAGAGACACTGAGAGTCTGCGACTCAGAGACACTGAGACACAGAGACACTGAGACACAGAGACAGTGAGACTCAGAGACACTGAGACACAGAGACACAGAGACACTGAGACACAGAGACACTGAGACTCTGAGACACAGAGACACTGTGACACAGAGACACTGAGACACTGAGACACTGAGACTCAGAGACACTGAGACACTGAGACACCGCGACACTGAGACTCAGAGAAACTGAGACTCAGAGACTCTGAGACACTGAGACACTAAAACTCAGAGACACTGAGACTCAGAGACACTGAGATACAGAGACACTGAGACACTGAGTCACTGAGACACTGAGACTCAGAGACACTGAGATACAGAGACACTGAGACACTGAGTCACTGAGACACAGAGACACTGAGACACAGAGACACTGAGACACTGAGACACAGAGACACTGAGGCACTGAGACAATGGGACTCAGGGACACTGAGACACAGAGACACAGAGACACTGAGGCACTGAGACAATGGGACTCAGGGACACTGAGACACAGAGACACAGAGACACTGAGACACTGAGACACTGAGACTCCGAGACACTGAGACACAGAGACACTGGGACTCAGAGACACTGAGACACAGAGACACAGAGACTCTGAGACTCTGAGATACTGAGACACTGAGACACAGAGACACTGAGACAATGAGACACTGAGACGCAGAGACACTGAGACACTGAGACACTGAGACTCTGAGACACAGACACGCAGAGACACTGAGACTCTGAGACATTGAGACATTGAGACACAGAGACACTGAGACACAGAGACACTGAGACACTGAGACACTGAGACACAGAGTCACAGAGACGCTGAGACACTGAGACACAGAGACACAGTGACTCTGAGACTCAGAGACACTGAGACACTGAGACACAGAGACACTGAGGCACTGAGACACAGAGACACAGAGACACTGAGACTCTGAGACTCAGAGACGCTGAAACACTGAGACTCTGAGACACAGAGACACAGAGACACTGAGACACTGAGACACAGAGACTCAGAGACACTGAGACTCTGAGACACTGAGACACTGAGACTCTGAGACACAGAGACACTGAGACACTGAGACTCCGTGACACTGAGACACTGAGACACAGAGAAACTGAGACACTGAGACTCTGAGACACTGAGACACTGAGACACTTGGACTCAGAGACACTGAGACACAGAGACACAGAGACTCTGAGATACTGAGACACTGAAACACAGAGACACTGGGACACAGAGACACTGAGACTCTGAGACATTGAGACACTGAGACACAGAGACACTGAGACACTGAGACACAGAGACACTGAGACACAGAGACACAGAGACACTGAGACTCTGAGACTCAGAGACACTGAGACACTGAGACTCTGAGACACAGAGACACAGAGACACTGAGACACTGACACTCAGAGACACTGAGTCACTGAGACACAGAGACTCAGAGACACTGAGACTCTGTGACACTGAGACACTGAGACACAGAGAAACTGAGACACTGAGACGCAGAGACACTGAGACACTGAGACTCAGAGACACTGAGACTCAGATACACTGAGACTCTGAGACACAGAGACACTGAGACACTGAGACTCAGAGACACTGACACTCAGATACACTGAGACACTGAGACACAGAGACGCTGAGACACTGAGACACAGAGACACTGAGACACAGAGACACTGAGACACAGAGACACTGAGACACTGAGACTCTGAGACACAGAGACACTGAGACACTGAGACACAGTGACACTGAGACTCTGACACACAGAGACACTGAGACATTGAGACTCAGAGACACTGAGACACTGAGACTCTGAGACACAGAGACACTGAGACCCAGATAAACAGAGACTCTGAGATTCTGAGACACAGAGACACTGAGACACAGAGACACTGAGACTCTGAGACATTGAGACAATGAGACACAGAGACACTGAGACACAGAGACACTGAGACACTGAGACACAGAGTCACATAGATGCTGAGACACTGAGACACAGAGACACAGTGACTCTGAGACTCAGAGACACTGAGACACTGAGACACAGAGACACTGAGACACTGAGACACAGAGACACTGAGACTCTGAGACTCAGAGACACTGAGACACTGAGACTCTGAGACACAGAGACACTGAGACACTGAGACTCAGAGACACTGAGTCACTGAGACACAGAGACTCAGAGACACTGAGACTCGGAGACACTGAGACACTGAGACACAGAGACAATGACACACTGAGACACTGAGACGCAGAGACACTGAGACACTGAGACTCAGAGACACTGAGACACAGATACACTGAGACGCTGAGACACAGAGACACTGAGACACTGAGACTCAGAGACACTGAGACTCAGATACACTGAGACACTGAGACACACAGACGCTGAGACACTGAGACACAGAGGCACTGAGACACAGAGACACTGAGACACTGAGGCACAGAGACACTGAGACACAGAGACACTGAGACACTGAGACACTGAGGCACTGAGACACTGAGACACAGAGACAATGAGACACTGAGACACTGAGACTCTGACACACACAGACACTGAGACACAGAGACACAGAGACACTGAGACTCTGAGACACAGAGACACTGAGACACAGAGACACTGAGACACTAAGACACAGAGACACTGAGACTCAGAGACACTGAGACACTGAGACACAGAGACAATGAGACTCTGAGACACTGAGACACAGAGGCACTGAGACTCTGAGACACAGAGACACTGAGACACAGAAACACTGAGACTCTGAGACACAAAGACACTGTGAGACAGAGACACTGAGACACTGAGAAACAGCGACACTGAGACTCAGAGACACTGAGACACAGAGACACTGAGACACTGAGACACTGATTCACTGAGACTAAGAGACACTGTGACACAGAGACTCAGAGACACTGAGACACAGAGACACTGAGACACTGAGACACAGAGACACTGAGACTCAGAGACTCTGAGACACAGAGACAATGAGTCTCTGAGACACTGAGACACAGAGACACTGAGACATAGAGACACTGAGACACTGAGACGCTGAGACACTGAGACACAGAGACACTGAGACAATGAGACACTGAGACTCTGAGACACTGAGACACTGAGACACTGAGACTCTGAGACACAGAGACACAGAGACACTGAGACACACAGACACTGAGACACTGAGACACAGAGACACTGAGACTCTGAGACACTGAGACGCTGGGACTCAGAGACACTGAGACTCAGAGACACAGTGACTCTGAGACTCTGAGATACTGAGACACTGAGACACAGAGTCACTGAGGAACTGAGACACAGAGACACAGAGACACAGAGACACAGAGACACTGAGACACTGAGACACTGAGACAATGAGACACAGAGACACAGAGACACTGAGACTCTGAGACTCTGAGACTCGGAGACACTGAGACACTGAGACTCCGAGACACAGAGACACTGAGACACTGATACACTGATTCTGAGAGACACTGAATCACTGAGACACAGAGACTCAGAGACACTGAGACTCTGAGACACTGAGACACTGGGACGCAGAGACACTGAGACACTGAGACTCAGAGACACTGTGACATTGAGACTCAGAGACACTGAGACACTGAGACACTGAGACTCTGAGACACTGAGACACAGAGACACAGAGACACTGAGACACAGAGACACTGAGACTCTGACACACAGAGGCACTGAGACACAGAGACACTGAGACAATGAGACACAGAGACACTGAGACTCTGAGACTCAGAGACACTGAGACACTGAGACTCCGAGACACAGAGACACTGAGACACTGAGACACTGAGACTCAGAGACACTGAATCACTGAGACACAGAGACTCAGAGACACTGAGACACAGAGACACTGAGACACTGAGACACAGAGACACTGAGACGCAGAGACACTGAGACACTGAGACACTGAGACAGAGAGACACTGAGACACAGAGACACAGAGACACTGAGACACTGAGACACAGAGTCACAGAGACGCTGAGACACTGAGACACAGAGACACAGTGACTCTGAGACTCAGAGACACTGAGACACTGAGACACAGAGACACTGAGACACTGAGACACAGAGACACTGAGACTCTGAGACTCAGAGACACTGAGACACTGAGACTCTGAGACACACAGACACCGAGACACTGAGACTCAGAGACACTGAGTCACTGAGACACAGAGAATCAGAGACACTGAGACTCGGAGACACTGAGACACTGAGACACAGAGACACTGAGACGCAGAGACACTGAGACACTGAGACTCAGAGACACTGAGACTCAGATACACTGAGACGCTGAGACACAGAGACACTGAGACACTGAGACACTGAGACTCAGATACACTGAGACACTGAGACACACAGACGCTGAGACACTGAGACACAGAGATACTGAGACACAGAGACACTGAGACACTGAGGCACAGAGACACTGAGACACAGAGACACTGAGACACAGAGACACTGAGGCACTGAGACACTGAGACACAGAGACAATGAGACACTGAGACACTGAGACTCTGACACACAGAGACACTGAGATACAGAGACACAGAGACACTGAGACTCTGAGACACAGAGACACTGAGACACTGAGACTCAGAGACACTGAGACACAGAGACACAGAGACACTGATACACTTAGACACAGAGACACTGAGACTCTGAGACTCAGAGACACTGAGACACAGAGACACTGAGACTCAGAGACACTGAGACACTGAGACACAGAGACAATGAGACTCTGAGACACTGAGACTCAGAGACACTGAGACACAGAGACACTGAGACACTGATTCACTCAGACTAAGAGACACTGAGACACAGAGACTCAGAGACACTGAGACACGGAGACACTGAGACACTGAGACACAGAGACACTGAGACTCAGAGACACTGAGACACAGAGACAATGAGACTCTGAGACACTGAGACACAGAGACACTGAGACATAGAGACACTGAGACACTGTGACGCTGAGACACTGAGACACAGAGACAATGAGACACTGAGACTCTGAGACACTGAGACACTGAGACACTGAGACACAGAGACACAGAGACACAGAGACACTGAGACACACAGACACTGAGACACTGAGACACAGAGACACTGAGACACACAGACACTGAGACACTGAGACACAGAGACACTGAGACTCTGAGACACTGAGACGCTGGGACTCAGAGACACTGAGACACAGAGACACAGTGACTCTGAGAATCTGAGATACTGAGACACTGAGACACAGAGACACTGAGACACAGAGACACTGAGACACTGAGACACAGAGACACTGAGACACAGAGACACTGAGACACTGAGTCACAGAGACGCTGAGGCACTGAGACACAGAGACACAGTGACTCTGAGACTCAGAGACACTGAGACACTGAGACACAGAGACACTGAGACAATGAGACACAGAGACACAGAGACACTGAGACTCTGAGACACTGAGACACTGAGACACAGAGACACTGAGACAATGAGACACAGAGACACAGAGACACTGAGACTCTGAGACTCAGAGACACTGAGACACTGAGACTCCGAGACACAGAGACACTGAGACACTGATACACTGAGTCTCAGAGACACTGAATCACTGAGACACAGAGACTCAGAGACACTGAGACTCTGAGACATTGAGACACTGAGACACTGAGACACTGAGACACTGGGACGCAGAGACACTGAGACACTGAGACTCAGAGACACTGTGACATTGAGACTCAGAGACACTGAGACACTGAGACACTGAGACACAGAGACTCTGAGACACAGAGACACTGAGACACTGAGACACTGAGACACTGAGACACTGAGACACAGAGACACTGAGACTCTGACACACAGAGGCACTGAGACACAGAGACACTGAGACAATGAGACACAGAGACACAGAGACACTGAGACTCTGAGACTCAGAGACACTGAGACACTGAGACTCCGAGACACAGAGACACTGAGAAACTGAGACACTGAGTCTCAGAGACACTGAATCACTGAGACACAGAGACTCAGAGACACTGAGACTCTGAGACACTGAGACACTGAGACACTGAGACACTGAGACGCAGAGACACTGAGACACTGAGACTCAGAGACACTGTGACATTGAGACTCAGAGACACTGAGACACAGAGACTCTGAGACACAGAGACACTGAGACACAGAGACACTGAGACACTGAGACTCTGAGACACTGAGACACAGAGACACTGAGACACTGAGACACAGAGACACTGAGACTCTGACACACAGAGGCACTGAGACACAGAGACACTGAGACATTGAGACACAGAGACACTGAGACACTGAGACTCTGAGAAACAGAGACACTGAGACACAGAGACACAGAGACACAGAGACACTGAGACTCTGAGACACAGAGACACTGAGACACAGAGACACAGAGACACTGAGACACTGAGACACAGAGACACTGAGACTCAGAGACTCTGAGACACAGAGACGCTGAGACACTGAGACACCGAGGCACTGAGACACTGAGACACAGAGACACTGAGACACTGAGACACAGAGACACTGAGACTCAGAGACTCTGAGACACAGAGACGCTGAGACACTGAGACACCGAGGCACTGAGACACTGAGACACAGAGACTCTGAGACTCTAAGACACTGAGACACAGAGACACTGAGACTCTGAGACTCAGAGACACTGAGACACAGAGACACTGAGACTCAGAGACACTGAGACACAGAGGCACTGAGACACTGAGACACAGAGACACTGAGACACAGAAACACTGAGACTCTGAGACACAGAGACACTGTGACACAGAGACACTGAGTCACTGAGACACAGCGACACTGAGACTCAGAGACACTGAGACACAGAGACACTGAGACACTGAGACACTGATTCACTGAGACACTGAGACACTGAGACACAGAGACTCAGAGACACTGAGACACGGAGACACTGAGACACTGAGACACAGATACACTGAGACACTGAGACACTGAGAAACAGAGACACTGAGACTCTGAGACACTGAGACACAGAGACACTGAGACATAGAGACACTGAGACACTGAGACGCTGAGACACTGAGACACAGAGACAATGAGACAATGAGACACTGAGACTCTGAGACACTGAGACACTGAGACACAGAGACACTGAGACTCTGAGACACAGAGACACAGAGACACTGAGACACAGAGACACAGAGACACTGAGACACACAGACACTGAGACACTGAGACAAAGAGACACTGAGACTCTGAGACACTGAGACACTGGGACTCAGAGACACTGAGACACAGAGGCACAGAGACTCTGATACTGTGAGATACTGAGACACTGAGACACAGAGACACTGAGACACAGAGACACTGAGACTCTGAGACACTGAGACACAGAGACACTGAGACACAGAGACACTGAGACACAGAGTCACAGAGACGCTGAGACACTGAGACACAGAGACACAGTGACTCTGAGACTCAGAGACACTGAGACACTGAGACACAGAGACACTGAGACACAGAGACACATAGACACTGAGATTCTGAGACTCTGAGACACAGAGAAACTGAGACACTGAGACTCAGACACACTGAGACACAGAGACACAGAGACTCTGAGACTCTGAGATACTGAGACACTGAGACACAGAGACACTGAGACACTGAGACACTGAGACACTGAGACACAGAGACACTGAGACTCAGAGACACTGAGACACTGAGACTCTGAGACACAGAGACACCGAGACACTGACACACTGAGACTCCGAGACACTTAGACACAGAGAAACTGAGACACTGAGACTCAGAGACACTGAGACACAGAGACACTGGGACTCAGAGACACTGAGACACAGAGACACAGAGACTCTGAGACTCTGAGATACTGAGACACTGAGACACAGAGACACTGAGACACAGAGACACTGAGACTCTGAGACATTGAGACACTGAGACACTGCAACACAGAGACACTGAGACACTGAGACACAGAGTCACAGAGACGCTGAGACACTGAGACACAGAGACACAGTTACTCTGAGACTCCGAGACACTGAGACACAGAGAAACTGAGACACTGAGACTCTGAGACACTGAGACACTGAGACACTTGGACTCAGAGACACTGAGACACAGAGACACAGAGACTCTGAGACTCTGAGATACTGAGGCACTGAAACACAGAGACACTGAGACACAGAGACACTGAGACTCTGAGACATTGAGACACTGAGACACAGAGACACTGAGACACAGACACACTGAGACACTGAGACACAGAGACAAAGTGACTCTGAGACTCAGAGACACTGAGACACTGAGACTCTGAGACACAGAGACACTGAGACACTGAGACTCAGAGACACTGAGTCACTGAGACACAGAGGCTCAGAGACACTGAGTCTCTGAGACACTGAGAGACTGAGACACAGAGACATTGAGACACTGAGACACTGAGACGCAGAGACACTGAGACACTGAGACACTGAGACTCAGAGACACTGAGACTCAGATACACTGAGACGCTGAGACACAGAGACACTGAGACACTGAGACACTGAGACTCAGAGACACTGAGACTCAGTTACACTGAGTCACTGAGACACAGAGACGCTGAGACACTGAGACACAGAGACACTGAGGCACTGAGACACAGAGACACTGAGACACAGAGACACTGAGACACAGAGACACTGAGGCACTGAGGCACTGAGACACAGAGACACTGAGACACTGAGACTCTGAGACACAGAGGCACTGAGACACAGTGACACTGAGACTCTGACACACAGAGACACTGAGACACAGAGACAGTGAGACATTGAGACACAGAGACACTGAGACTCTGAGACACAGAGACACTGAGACACAGAGACACAGAGACACTGAGACTCTGAGACACAGAGACACTGAGACTCAGAGACACAAAGACACTGAGACACAGAGACACTGAGACTCAGAGTCACTGAGACACTGAGACACTGCGACACAGAGGCACTGAGACACTGAGACTCCGAGACACTGAGACACAGAGAAACTGAGACACTGAGACTCAGAGACACTGAGACACAGAGACACTGACACACTGAGACACAGAGACACAGAGACACAGAGACACTGAGACACTGAGAATTGCAGGGACACTCAGACTCTGGGACACTGAGACTCAGAGACACTGAGACACAGAGACACTGAGACGCAGAGACACTGAGACACTGAGACACTGAGACGCAGAGACACTGAGACTCAGATACACTGAGACGCTGAGACACAGAGACACTGAGACACTGAGACTCAGAGACACTGAGACTCAGATACACTGAGACATTGAGACACAGAGACTCTGAGACACTGAGACACAGAGACACTGAGACACTGAGACACAGAGACACTGAGACACAGAGACACTGAGACAGAGAGACACTGAGGCACTGCGGCACTGAGACACAGAGACACTGAGACACTGAGACACTGAGACTCTGAGACACTGAGACACAGAGACACTGAGACACTGAGACACAGAGACACTGAGACTCTGACACACAGAGACACTGAGACACAGAGACACTGAGACATTGAGACACAGAGACACTGAGACACTGAGACTCTGAGACACAGAGACACTGAGACACAGAGACACAGAGACACAGAGACTCTGAGACACAGAGACACTGAGACACAGTGACACTGAGACACTGAGACACAGAGACACTGAGACACTGAGACACAGAGACTCTGAGACACTGAGACACTGAGACACAGAGACACTAAGACACAGAGACACTGAGACTCTGAGACACTGAGACTCTGAGACACAGAGACACTGAGACACTGAGACTCCGAGACACTTAGACACAGAGAAACTGAGACACTGAGACTCCGAGACACTGAGACACAGAGACACTGGGACTCAGAGACACTGAGACACAGAGACACAGAGACTCTGAGACTCTGAGATACTGAGACACTGAGAATACAGAGACACTGAGACAATGAGACACTGAGACTCTGAGACACTGAGACACTGAAAATCTGAGACACAGAGACACAGAGACACAGAGACACAGAGACTCTGAGACATTGAGACATTGAGACACTGAGACTCTGAGACACAGAGATACAGAGACACAGAGACACTGAGACTCTGAGACATTGAGACATTGAGACACAGAGACACTGAGACACAGAGACACTGAGACACTGAGACACAGAGTCACTGAGACACAGAGACACAGTGACTCTGAGACTCAGAGACACTGAGACACTGAGACACAGAGACACAGAGACACTGAGACACAGAGACACAGAGACACTGAGACTCTGAGACTCAGAGACTCAGAGACACTGAAACACTGAGACTCTGAGACACAGAGACACTGAGACACTGAGACACTGAGACACAGAGACTCAGAGACACTGAGACTCTGAGACACAGAGACACTGAGACACTGAGACTCCGAGACACTGAGACACAGAGAACCTGAGACACTGAGACACTGAGACACTGAGACACTTGGACTCAGAGACACTGAGACACAGAGACACAGGGACTCTGAGACTCTGAGATACTGAGACACTGAAACACAGAGACACTGGGACACAGAGACACTGAGACTCTGAGACATTGAGACACTGAGACACAGAGACACTGAGACACAGACACACTGAGACACTGAGACACAGAGACAAAGTGACTCTGAGACTCAGAGACACTGAGACACTGAGACTCTGAGACACAGAGACACTGAGACACTGAGACTCAGAGACACTGAGTCACTGAGACACAGAGGCTCAGAGACACTGAGTCTCTGAGACACTGAGAGACTGAGACACAGAGACACTGAGACACTGAGACACTAAGACGCAGAGACACTGAGACACTGAGACTCAGAGACACTGAGACTCAGATACACTGAGACGCTGAGACACAGAGACACTGAGACACTGAGACACGGAGACTCAGAGACACTGAGACTCAGTTACACTGAGTCACTGAGACACAGAGACGCTGAGACACTGAGACACAGAGACACTGAGACACTGAGACACAGAGACACTGAGACACAGAGACACTGAGACACAGAGACACTGAGGCACTGAGGCACTGAGACACAGAGACACTGAGACACTGAGACTCTGAGACACAGAGGCACTGAGACACAGTGACACTGAGACTCTGACACACAGAGACACTGAGACACAGAGACAGTGAGACATTGAGACACAGAGACACTGAGACTCTGAGACACAGAGACACTGAGACACAGAGACACAGAGACACTGAGACTCTGAGACACAGAGACACTGAGACTCAGAGACACAAAGACACTGAGACACAGAGACACTGAGACTCAGAGTCACTAAGACACTGAGACACTGCGACACAGAGGCACTGAGACACTGAGACTCCGAGACTCTGAGACACAGAGACACAGTGACTCTGAGACTCAGAGACACTGAGACACTGAGACACAGAGACACTGAGACACAGAGACACAGAGACACTGAGACTCTGAGACTCAGAGAAACTGAGACACTGAGACTCAGAGACACTGAGTCACTGAGACACAGAGTCTCAGAGACACTGAGACTCTGAGACACTGAGACACTGAGACACAGAGACACTGAGACACAGAGACACTGAGACGCAGAGACACTGAGACACTGAGACACTGAGACGCAGAGACACTGAGACTCAGATACACTGAGACGCTGAGACACAGAGACACTGAGACACTGAGACTCAGAGACACTGAGACTCAGATACACTGAGACACTGAGACACAGAGACGCTGAGACACTGAGACACAGAGACACTGAGACACTGAGACACAGGGACACTGAGACACAGAGACACTGAGACACAGAGACACTGAGGCACTGAGGGACTGAGACACAGAGACACTGAGACACTGAGATTCTGTGACACTGAGACACAGAGACACTGAGACACTAAGTCACAGAGACACTGAGATTCTGACACACAGAGACACTGAGACACAGAGACACTGAGACATTGAGACACAGAGACACTGAGACACTGAGACTCTGAGACACAGAGACACTGAGACACAGAGACACAGACACACTGAGACTCTGAGACACAGAGACACTGAGAAACAGAGACACTGAGACATTGAGACACAGAGACACTGAGACACTGAGACTCTGAGACACAGAGACACTGAGACACTGACACACTGAGACTCCGAGACACTTAGACACAGAGAAACTGAGACACTGAGACTCAGAGACACTGAGACACAGAGACACTGGGACTCAGAGACACTGAGACACAGAGACACAGAGACTCTGAGACTCTGAGATACTGAGACACTGAGACACAGAGACACTGAGACACAGAGACACTGAGACTCTGAGACATTGAGACACTGAGACACTGCAACACAGAGACACTGAGACACTGAGACACAGAGTCACAGAGACGCTGAGACACTGAGACACAGAGACACAGTTACTCTGAGACTCCGAGACACTGAGACACAGAGAAACTGAGACACTGAGACTCTGAGACACTGAGACACTGAGACACTTGGACTCAGAGACACTGAGACACAGAGACACAGAGACTCTGAGACTCTGAGATACTGAGGCACTGAAACACAGAGACACTGAGACACAGAGACACTGAGACTCTGAGACATTGAGACACTGAGACACAGAGACACTGAGACACAGACACACTGAGACACTGAGACACAGAGACAAAGTGACTCTGAGACTCAGAGACACTGAGACACTGAGACTCTGAGACACAGAGACACTGAGACACTGAGACTCAGAGACACTGAGTCACTGAGACACAGAGGCTCAGAGACACTGAGTCTCTGAGACACTGAGAGACTGAGACACAGAGACACTGAGACACTGAGACACTGAGACGCAGAGACACTGAGACACTGAGACACTGAGACTCAGAGACACTGAGACTCAGATACACTGAGACGCTGAGACACAGAGACACTGAGACACTGAGACACTGAGACTCAGAGACACTGAGACTCAGTTACACTGAGTCACTGAGACACAGAGACGCTGAGACACTGAGACACAGAGACACTGAGACACTGAGACACAGAGACACTGAGACACAGAGACACTGAGACACAGAGACACTGAGGCACTGAGGCACTGAGACACAGAGACACTGAGACACTGAGACTCTGAGACACAGAGGCACTGAGACACAGTGACACTGAGACTCTGACACACAGAGACACTGAGACACAGAGACAGTGAGACATTGAGACACAGAGACACTGAGACTCTGAGACACAGAGACAGTGAGACACTGATACACTGAGACACAGAGACACTGAGACACTGAGACACAGAGACACTGAGACTCTGAGACACAGAGACACTGAGACACTGAGACAGAGAGACAATGAGACACTGAGACAATGAGTCAAAGAGACACTGAGACACTGAGACACTGAGACACTCAGACACTGAGACACAGAGACACTGAGACACAGAGACACTGGGACTCAGAGACACTGAGACACAGAGACACAGAGACTCTGAGACTCTGAGATACTGAGACACTGAGACACAGAGACACTGAGACACAGAGACACTGAGACTCTGAGACATTGAGACACTGAGACACTGCAACACAGAGACACTGAGACACTGAGACACAGAGTCACAGAGACGCTGAGACACTGAGACACAGAGACACAGTTACTCTGAGACTCCGAGACACTGAGACACAGAGAAACTGAGACACTGAGACTCTGAGACACTGAGACACTGAGACACTTGGACTCAGAGACACTGAGACACAGAGACACAGAGACTCTGAGACTCTGAGATACTGAGGCACTGAAACACAGAGACACTGAGACACAGAGACACTGAGACTCTGAGACATTGAGACACTGAGACACAGAGACACTGAGACACAGACACACTGAGACACTGAGACACAGAGACAAAGTGACTCTGAGACTCAGAGACACTGAGACACTGAGACTCTGAGACACAGAGACACTGAGACACTGAGACTCAGAGACACTGAGTCACTGAGACACAGAGGCTCAGAGACACTGAGTCTCTGAGACACTGAGAGACTGAGACACAGAGACACTGAGACACTGAGACACTGAGACGCAGAGACACTGAGACACTGAGACACTGAGACTCAGAGACACTGAGACTCAGATACACTGAGACGCTGAGACACAGAGACACTGAGACACTGAGACACTGAGACTCAGAGACACTGAGACTCAGTTACACTGAGTCACTGAGACACAGAGACGCTGAGACACTGAGACACAGAGACACTGAGACACTGAGACACAGAGACACTGAGACACAGAGACACTGAGACACAGAGACACTGAGGCACTGAGGCACTGAGACACAGAGACACTGAGACACTGAGACTCTGAGACACAGAGGCACTGAGACACAGTGACACTGAGACTCTGACACACAGAGACACTGAGACACAGAGACAGTGAGACATTGAGACACAGAGACACTGAGACTCTGAGACACAGAGACAGTGAGACACTGATACACTGAGACACAGAGACACTGAGACACTGAGACACAGAGACACTGAGACTCTGAGACACAGAGACACTGAGACACTGAGACAGAGAGACAATGAGACACTGAGACAATGAGTCAAAGAGACACTGAGACACTGAGACACTGAGACACTCAGACACTGAGACACAGAGACACTGAGACACAGAGACACTGAGACTCTGAGACACAGAGACACTGAGACACTGAGACACTGAGACACAGAGACACTGAGACACTGAGACACAGAGACACTGAGACACAGAGACACTGAGACACAGAGAAACTGAGACACTGAGACACAGAGACACTGAGACACTGAGACACTGAGACACAGAGACACTGAGGCACTGAGACACTGAGACACTCAGACACAGAGACACTGAGACACTGAGACACAGAGACACTGAGGCACTGAGACACTGAGACACAGAGACACTGAAACTCTGAGACACAGAGACACAGAGACACAGAGACACTGTGACACTGAGACACTGAGACTCTGAGACACAGAGACACTGAGACACTGAGACACAGAGACACTGAGACACTGAGACTCTGAGACACAGAGACACAGAGACACTGTGACACTCAGACACTGAGACACTGAGACTCTGAGACACAGAGACACTGAGACACTGAGACACAGAGAAACTGAGACACTGAGACACAGAGACACTGAGACACTGAGACACAGAGACAGTGAGACACTGATACACTGAGACACAGAGACACTGAGACACTGAGACACAGAGACACTGAGACACAGAGACACTGAGACTCTGAGACACAGAGACACTGAGACACTGAGACACAGAGACAATGAGACACTGAGACAATGAGTCAAAGAGACACTGAGACACTGAGACACTGAGACACTCAGACACTGAGACACAGAGACACTGAGACACAGAGACACTGAGACACTGAGACACTGAGACACAGAGACACTGAGACACTGAGACAGTGAGACACTGATACACTGAGACACAGAGACACTGAGACACTGAGACACAGAGACACTGAGACACAGAGACACTGAGACTCTGAGACACAGAGACACTGAGACACTGAGACACAGAGACACAGAGACAATGAGACACTGAGACAATGAGTCAAAGAGACACTGAGACACTGAGACACTGAGACACTCAGACACTGAGACACAGAGACACTGAGACACAGAGACACTGAGACACTGAGACACAGAGACACTGAGACACTGAGACACAGAGACCATGAGACAAAGAGACACTGAGACACAGAGACACAGAGACACAGAGAAACTGAGACACTGAAACACAGAGACACAGAGACACTGAGACACTGAGACACTGAGGCACTGAGACACAGAGACACTGAGACACTGAGACACTCAGACACAGAGACACTGAGACACTGAGACACAGAGACACTGAGAAACTGAGACACTGAGACACAGAGACACTGAAACTCTGAGACACAGAGACACAGAGACACAGAGACACTGAGACACAGAGACACTGAGACTCTGAGACACAGAGACACAGAGACACTGTGACACTCAGACACTGAGACACTGAGACTCTGAGACACTGAGACACTGAGACACTGAGACAGTGAGACACTGATACACTGAGACACAGAGACACTGAGACACTGAGACACAGAGACACTGAGACACAGAGACACTGAGACACTGAGACACTCAGACACTCAGACACTGAGACACAGAGACACTGAGACACAGAGACACTGAGACTCTGAGACACAGAGACACTGAGACACTGAGACACTGGGACACTGAGACACTGAGAAACTGAGACACTGAGACACAGAGACACTGTGACACTCAGACACTGAGACACTGAGACTCTGAGACACTGAGACACTGAGACACTGAGACACTGAGACACAGAGACAGTGAGACACTGATACACTGAGACACAGAGACACTGAGACACTGAGACACTGAGACACAGAGACACTGAGACACAGAGACTCTGTGACACTGAGACACTGAGACACTCAGACACTGAGACACAGAGACACTGAGACACAGAGACACTGAGACTCTGAGACACAGAGACACTGAGACACTGAGACACTGGGACACTGAGACACTGAGAAACTGAGACACTGAGACACAGAGACACTCGGACACTGAGACACAGAGACACTGAGACTCTGAGACACTGAGACACTGAGACACTGAGTCACTGAGACACTGAGACAATGAGACACAGAGACACTGAGACACTGAGACTCTGAGACACAGAGACACTGAGACACTGAGACACAGAGACACTGAGACACTGAGACACAGAGACACTGAGGCACTGAGACACTGAGACAATGAGACACTGAGACACTGAGACACAGAGACACTGAGACTCTGAGACACTGAGACACTGAGACACTCAGACACTGGGACACTGAGACACTGAGACACAGAGACACTGAGACTCTGAGACACAGAGACACTGAGACACTGAGACACAGAGACACTGAGACACTGAGACACTGAGTCACTGAGATACTGAGACACAGAGACACTGAGACACAGAGACACTGAGACTCTGAGACACTGAGACACTGAGACACAGAGACACTGAGACACAGAGACACAGAGACACTGAGACACTGAGACACAGAGACTCTGAGACACTGAGACACAGAGACACTGAGACACAGAGACACTGAGACTCTGAGAGACAGAGACACTGAGACACTGAGACACAGAGACACTGAGACACTGAGACACAGAGACACTGAGACACTGAGACACAGAGACACTGAGACACTGAGACACAGAGACACTGAGACACAGAGACACAGAGACACTGAGACACTGAGACACTGAGACACTGAGACACTGAGAAACTGAGACACAGAGACACTGAGACACTGAGACTCTGAGACACAGAGACACTGAGACACTGAGACACTGAGACACAGAGACACTGAGACACTGAGACACAGAAACACTGAGACACTGAGACACTGAGACACTGAGTCACTGAGACACTGAGACACAGAGACACTGAGACACTGAGACACAGAGACACTGAGACACAGAGACACTGAGACACTAAGACACAGAGACACTGAGACACTGAGACAATGAGACAATGAGACACTGAGACACAGAGACACTGAGAAACTGAGACACTGAGACACAGAGACACTCAGACACTGAGACACAGAGACACTGAGACACAGAGACACTGAGACTCTGAGACACAGAGACACTGAGACCCTGAGACAATGAGACACTGAGACACTGAGACACAGAGACACTGAGACACTGAGACACTGAGAAACTGAGACACTGAGACACAGAGACACTCAGACACTGAGACACAGAGACACTGAGACACGGTGACACTGAGACTCTGAGACACAGAGACACAGAGACACTGAGACACAGGGACACTGAGACACTGAGACAATGAGACACTAAGACACAGAGACACTGAGAAACTGAGACACAGAGACACTGAGACACAGAGACACAGAGACACAGAGACACTGAGACACTGAGACACTGAGACTCTGAGACACAGAGACACTGAGACACTGAGACACAGAGACACTGAGACACTGAGACACAGAGACACTGAGACACAGAGACACTGAGACACTGAGACACTGAGACAATGAGACACTGAGACACTGAGACACAGAGACACTGAGACTCTGAGACACTGAGACACTGAGACACTCAGACACTGGGACACTGAGACACTGAGACACAGAGACACTGAGACTCTGAGACACTGAGACACTGAGACACAGAGACACTGAGACACTGAGACACTGAGACACTGAGACACAGAGACACTGAGACGCAGAGACACTGAGACTCTGAGACACAGAGACACTGAGACACTGAGACACAGAGACACTGAGGCACTGAGACACTGAGACACAGAGACACTGAAACTCTGAGACACAGAGACACAGAGACACAGAGACACTGAGACACAGAGACACTGAGACTCTGAGACACAGAGACACAGAGACACTGTGACACTCAGACACTGAGACACTGAGACTCTGAGACACTGAGACACTGAGACACTGAGACAGTGAGACACTGATACACTGAGACACAGAGACACTGAGACACTGAGACACAGAGACACTGAGACACAGAGACACTGAGACACTGAGACACTCAGACACTCAGACACTGAGACACAGAGACACTGAGACACAGAGACACTGAGACTCTGAGACACAGAGACACTGAGACACTGAGACACTGGGACACTGAGACACTGAGAAACTGAGACACTGAGACACAGAGACACTGTGACACTCAGACACTGAGACACTGAGACTCTGAGACACTGAGACACTGAGACACTGAGACACTGAGACACAGAGACAGTGAGACACTGATACACTGAGACACAGAGACACTGAGACACTGAGACACTGAGACACAGAGACACTGAGACACAGAGACTCTGTGACACTGAGACACTGAGACACTCAGACACTGAGACACAGAGACACTGAGACACAGAGACACTGAGACTCTGAGACACAGAGACACTGAGACACTGAGACACTGGGACACTGAGACACTGAGAAACTGAGACACTGAGACACAGAGACACTCGGACACTGAGACACAGAGACACTGAGACTCTGAGACACTGAGACACTGAGACACTGAGTCACTGAGACACTGAGACAATGAGACACAGAGACACTGAGACACTGAGACTCTGAGACACAGAGACACTGAGACACTGAGACACAGAGACACTGAGACACTGAGACACAGAGACACTGAGGCACTGAGACACTGAGACAATGAGACACTGAGACACTGAGACACAGAGACACTGAGACTCTGAGACACTGAGACACTGAGACACTCAGACACTGGGACACTGAGACACTGAGACACAGAGACACTGAGACTCTGAGACACTGAGACACTGAGACACAGAGACACTGAGACACTGAGACACTGAGTCACTGAGACACTGAGACACAGAGACACTGAGACACAGAGACACTGAGACTCTGAGACACTGAGACACTGAGACACAGAGACACTGAGACACAGAGACACAGAGACACTGAGACACTGAGACACAGAGACTCTGAGACACTGAGACACAGAGACACTGAGACACAGAGACACTGAGACTCTGAGAGACAGAGACACTGAGACACTGAGACACAGAGACACTGAGACACTGAGACACAGAGACACTGAGACACTGAGACACAGAGACACTGAGACACTGAGACACAGAGACACAGAGACACTGAGACACTGAGACACAGAGACACTGAGTCACTGAGACACTGAGACACTGAGAAACTGAGACACAGAGACACTGAGACACTGAGACTCTGAGACACAGAGACACTGAGACACTGAGACACTGAGACACAGAGACACTGAGACACTGAGACACAGAAACACTGAGACACTGAGACACTGAGACACTGAGTCACTGAGACACAGAGACACTGAGACACTGAGACACAGAGACACTGAGACACAGAGACACTGAGACACTAAGACACAGAGACACTGAGACACTGAGACAATGAGACAATGAGACACTGAGACACAGAGACACTGAGAAACTGAGACACTGAGACACAGAGACACTCAGACACTGAGACACAGAGACACTGAGACACAGAGACACTGAGACTCTGAGACACAGAGACACTGAGACCCTGAGACAATGAGACACTGAGACACTGAGACACAGAGACACTGAGACACTGAGACACTGAGAAACTGAGACACTGAGACACAGAGACACTCAGACACTGAGACACAGAGACACTGAGACACGGCGACACTGAGACTCTGAGACACAGAGACACAGAGACACTGAGACACAGGGACACTGAGACACTGAGACAATGAGACACTGAGACACAGAGACACTGAGAAACTGAGACACAGAGACACTGAGACACAGAGACACAGAGACACAAAGACACTGAGACACTGAGACACAGAGACACTGAGACACAGAGACACTGAGACACTGAGACACTGAGACAATGAGACACTGAGACACTGAGACACAGAGACACTGAGACTCTGAGACACTGAGACACTGAGACACTCAGACACTGGGACACTGAGACACTGAGACACAGAGACACTGAGACTCTGAGACACTGAGACACTGAGACACAGAGACACTGAGACACTGAGACACTGAGACACTGAGTCACTGAGACACTGAGACACTGAGACACAGAGACACTGAGACGCAGAGACACTGAGACTCTGAGACACAGAGACACTGAGACACTGAGACACAGAGACACTGAGACACAGAGACACAGAGACACTGAGACACTGAGAAACTGAGACACAGAGACTCTGAGACACTGAGACACTGAGTCACTGAGACACTGAGACACTGAGACACAGAGACACTGAGACACAGAGACACTGAGACTCTGAGACACAGAGACACTGAGACACTGAGACACAGAGACACTGAGACACAGAGACACTGAGACTCTGAGACACAGAGACACTGAGACACTGAGACACAGAGACACTGAGACACTGAGACACTGAGACAATGAGACACAGAGACACAGAGACACTGAGACACTGAGACACAGAGACACTGAGACACTGAGACACAGAGACACTGAGACACTGAGACACTGAGACAATGAGACACTGAGACACTGAGACACAGAGACACTGAGACTCTGAGACACTGAGACACTGAGACACAGAGACACTGAGACTCTGAGACACAGAGACACTGAGACACTGAGACACAGAGACACTGAGTCACTGAGACACTGAGACACAGAGACACTGAGACACAGAGACACTGAGATGCAGAGACACTGAGACTCTGAGACACAGAGACACTGAGACACTGAGACACTGAGACACTGAGACACTGAGAAACTGAGACACAGAGACTCTGAGACACTGAGACACTGAGTCACTGAGACACTGAGACACTGAGACACAGAGACACTGAGACACAGAGACACTGAGACGCAGAGACACTGAGACTCTGAGACACAGAGACACTGAGACACTGAGACACAGAGACACTGAGACACAGAGACACTGAGACTCTGAGACACAGAGACACTGAGACACTGAGACACAGAGACACTGAGACACTGAGACAATGAGACACAGAGACACAGAGACACTGAGACACAGAGACACTGAGACACTGAGACACTGAGACTCTGAGACACAGAGACACTGTGACACTCAGACACTGAGACACTGAGACACTGAGACACTGAGACAGTGAGACACTGATACACTGAGACACAGAGACACTGAGACACTGAGACACTGAGACACTGAGACAGTGAGACACTGATACACTGAGACACAGAGACACTGAGACACTGAGACACAGAGACACTGAGACACAGAGACACTGAGACTCTGAGACACTGAGACACTGAGACACAGAGACAATGAGACACTGAGACACTGAGACAAAGAGACACTGAGACACTGAGACACAGAGACACTGAGACACTGAGACACTCAGACACCGAGACAGAGAGACACTGAGACACAGAGACACTGAGACTCTGAGACACTGAGACACTGAGACACAGTGACACTGAGACACAGAGACACTGAGACACAGAGACACAGAGAAACTGAGACACTGAGACACAGAGACACAGAGACACTGAGACACTGAGACACTGAGACTCTGAGACACAGAGACACTGAGACACAGAGACACTGAGGCACTGAGACACAGAGACACTGAGACACTGAGACACTCAGACACAGAGACACTGAGACACTGAGACACAGAGACACTGAGGCACTGAGACACTGAGACACAGAGACACTGAGACGCTGAGACACTGAGACACTCAGACACTGAGACACAGAGACACTGAGACACAGAGACACTGAGACTCTGAGACACAGAGACACTGAGACACTGAGACACTGGGACACTGAGACACTGAGAAACTGAGACACTGAGACACAGAGACACTCAGACACTGAGACACTGAGACTCTGAGACACTGAGACACTGAGACACTGAGACACAGAGACAGTGAGACACTGATACACTGAGACACAGAGACACTGAGACACTGAGACACAGAGACACTGAGACACTGAGACACTGAGACACAGAGACACTGAGACACTGAGACACAGAGACACTGAGACACTGAAACCCAGAGACACTGAGACACAGAGACACTGAGTCACTGAGACACTGAGACACAGAGACACTGAGACACAGAGACACTGAGACTCTGAGACACAGAGACACTGAGACACTGAGACACTGAGACACAGAGACACTGAGACACAGAGACACAGAGACACTGAGACACTGAGACACTGAGACACAGAGACACTGAGACACTGAGACTCTGAGACACTGAGACACTGAGACACTGAGACACTGAGACACAGAGACACAGAGACACTGAGACACTGAGACACAGAGACACTGAGACACTCAGACACAGAGACACTCAGACACTGAGACACTGAGACACAGAGACACTGAGACACTGAGACACAGAGACACTGAGACACTGAGACTCTGAGACACAGAGACACTGAGACACAGAGACACTGAGACACTGAGACACTGAGACTCTGAGTCACAGAGACACTGAGACACAGAGACACTCAGACACTGAGACACTGAGACTCTGAGAAACTGAGACACTGAGACACTGAGACACAGAGACAGTGAGACACTGATACACTGAGACACAGAGACACTGAGACACTGAGACACAGAGACACTGAGGCACTGAGACACAGAGACACAGAGACACAGAGACACTGAGTCTCTGAGACACAGAGACACTGAGACACTGAGACACAGAGACACTGAGACACTGAGACACTGAGACACTGAAACCCAGAGACACTGAGACACAGAGACACTGAGTCACTGAGACACTGAGACACAGAGACACTGAGACACAGAGACACTGAGACACTGAGACACTGAGACTCTGAGACACAGAGACACTGAGACACTGAGACACAGAGACACAGAGACACTGAGACACTGAGACACTGAGACACTGAGACACAGAGACACAGAGACAGTGAGACACTGAAACCCAGAGACACTGAGACACAGAGACACTGAGTAACTGAGACACTGAGACACAGAGACACTGAGACACAGAGACACTGAGACACAGAGACACTGAGACACTGAGACACTGAGAGTCTGAGACACAGAGACACTGAGACACTGAGACACTGAGACACAGAGACACTGAGACACAGAGACAATGAGACACTGAGACACAGAGACACTGAGACACTGAGACACAGAGACACTGAGACACTGAGACACAGAGACACTCAGACACTGAGACACTGAGACACAGAGACACTGAGACACTGAGACACAGAGACACTGAGACACTGAGACTCTGAGACACAGAGACACTGAGACACAGAGACACTGAGACACTGAGACACAGAGACACTGAGACACTCAGACACTGAGACACTGAGACACAGAGACACTGAGACACTGAGACACAGAGACACTGAGACACAGAGACACTGAGTCACTGAGACACTGAGACACAGAGACACTGAGACACTGAGACACAGAGACACTGAGACACAGAGACTCTGAGATACAGAGACACTGAGACACGGAGACACTGAGACACTGAGACACAGAGACACTGAGACGCTGAGACACTGAGACACAGAGACACTGAGACACTGAGACACAGAGACACAGAGACACTGAGACACTGAAACCCAGAGACACTGAGACACAGAGACACTGAGTAACTGAGACACTGAGACACAGAGACACTGAGACACAGAGACACTGAGACACTGAGACACTGAGACTCTGAGACACAGAGACACTGAGACACTGAGACACTGGGACACTGAGACACAGAGACACTGAGACACTGAGACACTGAGACACTGAGACACTGAGACACTCAGACACTGAGACACTGAGACACAGAGACACTGAGACACTGAGACACAGAGACACTGAGACACTGAGACACAGAGACACTGAGACACTGAGACACAGAGACACTGAGACACTCAGACACTGAGACACTGAGACACAGAGACACTGAGACACTGAGACACAGAGACACTGAGACACAGAGACACTGAGTCACTGAGACACTGAGACACAGAGACACTGAGACACTGAGACACTGAGACACTGAGACACAGAGACACTGAGACACTGTGACACTGAGACACTGAGACACAGAGACACTGAGACACTGAGACACAGAGACACTGAGACACTGAGACACTCAGACACTGAGACACTGAGACTCTGAGACACAGAGACACTGAGACACTGAGACACTGAGACGCAGAGACACTGAGACACAGAGACACTGTGACACTGAGACACAGAGACAATGAGACTCTGAGACACAGAGACACTGAGACACTGAGACTCTGAGACACAGAGACACTGAGACACTGAGACACTGAGACACTGAGGCACAGAGACACTGAGACACTGAGATACAGAGACACTGAGACACTGAGACACTGAGACTCTGAGACACAGAGACACTGAGACACTGAGACACAGAGACACTGAGACACTGAGACACTGAGATACAGAGACACTGAGACACTGAGACACAGAGACACTGAGACACTGAGACACAGAGACACTGAGACACAGAGACACTGAGACACTGAGACAATGAGACACAGAGACACTGAGACACTGAGACACAGAGACACTGAGACACTGAGACACAGAGACACTCAGACACTGAGACACAGAGACACTGAGACACAGAGACACTGAGACTCTGAGACACAGAGACTCTGAGGCACTGAGACACAGAGACACTGAGACACTGAGACACACAGACACTGAGACACAGAGACACAGAGACACTGAGACACTGAAACACAGAGACACTGAGACACTGAGGCACTGAGACACTGAGACACTGAGACTCTGAGACACTGAGACACTGAGACACAGAGACACTGAGACACAGAGACACAGAGACACAGAGACACTGAGACTCTGAGACACAGAGACACTGAGGCACTGAGACACAGAGACACTGAGACACTGAGACACAGAGACACTGAGTCACAGAGACACTGAGACACAGAGACACTGAGACACTGAGACACAGAGACACTGAGGCACTGAGACACTGAGACACTGAGACACTGAGACACTGAGACAATGAGACACTGAGACACTGAGACACAGAGACACTGAGGCACTGAGACACAGAGACACTGAGTCACTGAGACACTGAGACACAGAGACACTGAGACACTGAGACACTGAGACACTGGGACACTGAGACACTGAGACACTGAGACGCTGAGACAATGAGACACTGAGACACAGAGACACTGAGGCACTGAGACACAGAGACACTGAGACACTGAGACACTGAGACACAGAGACACTGAGACACTGAGACACTGAGACACTGGGACACTGAGACACAGAGACACTGTGGCACTGAGACACAGAGACACTGAGACACAGAGACACTGAGACTCTGAGACACAGAGACACTGAGACACTGAGACACAGAGACACTGAGACACAGAGACACTGAGACACTGAGACACAGAGACACAGAGACACTGAGACACTGAGACACAGAGACACTGAGACACTGAGACACAGAGACACAGAGACACTGAGACACTGAGACACAGCGACACTGAGACACTGAGACACTGAGACACTGAGACACTGAGACACTGTGACACTGAGACACAGAGACACTGAGACACAGAGACACTGATACACTGAGACACAGAGACACTCAGACACTGAGACACAGAGACACTGAGACACAGAGAACTGAGACTCTGAGACACAGATACACTGAGACACTAAGACACAGAGACACTGAGACACTGAAACACAGAGACACTGAGACACAGAGACACTGAGTCACTGAGACACTGAGACACAGAGACACTGAGACACTGAGACACAGAGACACTGAGGCACTGAGACACTGAGACTCTGAGACACTGAGACACTGAGACACTGAGACACAGAGACACAGAGACACTGAGACTCTGAGACACAGAGACACTGAGGCACTGAGACACAGAGACACTGAGACACTGAGACACAGAGACACTGAGACACAGAGACACTGAGACACTGAGACACTGAGACACTGAGACACAGAGACACTGAGGCACTGAGACACTGAGACACTGAGACTCTGAGACACTGAGACACTGAGACACTGAGACACTGAGACAATGAGACACTGAGACACTGAGACACAGAGACACTGAGGCACTGAGACATAGAGACACTGAGACACTGAGACACTGAGACACTGAGACACTGGGACACAGAGACACTGTGGCACTGAGACACAGAGAAACTGAGACACTGAGACACAGAGACAGTGAGACACTGATACACTGAGACACAGAGACACTGAGACACTGAGACTCTGAGACACAGAGACACTGAGACACTGAGACACAGAGACTCTGAGACACAGAGACACTGAGACACTGAGACACTGAGACACTGAGACTCTGAGACACAGAGACACTGAGACACTGAGACACAGAGACAATGAGACACTGAGACACTGTGACACTGAGACACAGAGACACAGAGACACTGAGACACTGAGACTCTGAGACACAGAGACACAGAGACACTGAGACACAGAGACACTGAGACACTGAGACACTGAGACTCTGAGACACAGAGACATAGAGACACAGAGACACTGTGACACTGAGACACAGAGACACTGAGACACTGAGACACAGAGACACTGAGACACTGAGACACAGAGACACTGAGACACAGAGACACTGAGACACTGAGACTCTGAGACACTGAGACACTGAGACACTGAGACACAGAGACACTGAGACACTGAGACACAGAGACAGTGAGACACTGATACACTGAGACACAGAGACACTGAGACACTGAGACACAGAGACACTGAGACTCTGAGACACTGAGACACAGAGACACAGAGACACTGAGACACTGAGACACTGAGACACAGAGACACTGAGACACTGAGACACTGAGACACAGAGCCACTGTGACACTGAGACACAGAGACACTGAGACACAGAGACACTGAGGCACTGAGACACTGAGACACAGAGACACTGAGAATCTGAGACACAGAGACACTGAGACACTGAGACACAGAGACACTGAGACACTGAGACACTGAGACACAGAGACACTGAGACACTGAGACACAGAGACACAGAGACACTGAGACAATGAGACACTGAGACACAGAGACACTGAGACTCTGAGACACAGAGACACTGAGACACTGAGACACAGAGACACAGAGACACTGAGACACTGAGACACAGAGACACAGAGACAGTGAGACACTGATACACTGAGACACAGAGACACTGAGACACTGAGACACAGAGACACAGAGACACTGAGACACAGAGACAGTGAGACAGTGAGACACTGAGACACTGAGACTCTGAGACACAGAGACACTGAGACACAGAGACACTGAGACACTGAGACACAGAGACACTGAGACACAGAGACACTGAGACACTGAGACACAGAGACATTGAGACACTGAGACACTGAGACACAGAGAAACTGATACACTGAGACACTGAGACACTGAGATACAGGGACACTGAGACACTGAGACACAGAGACACTGAGACACAGAGACACTGAGACAGTGAGTCAATGATACACTGAGACACTGAGACACTGAGACACTGAGACTCTGAGACACAGAGACACTGAGACACTGAGACACAGAGACACAGAGACACAGAGACACTGAGACACTGAGACACAGAGACATTGAGACACTGAGACACTGAGACACTGAGACACAGAGACAATGAGACTCTGAGACACAGAGACACTGAGACACTGAGACACAGAGACACTGAGACACAGAGACACTGAGACTCTGAGACACTGAGACACTGAGACACTGAGACACTGAGACACTGAGACACAGAGACACTGAGACACAGAGACACTGAGACACTGAGACACAGAGAAACAGAGACACTGAGACACTGAGACACAGGGACACTGAGACACTGAGACACTGAGACACTGAGACAGTGAGTCACTGAGACACTGAGACACTGAGACACTGAGACACTGAGACTCTGAGACACAGAGACACTGAGACACTGAGACACAGAGACACAGAGACACTGAGACACAGAGACACTGAGACACTGAGACACTGAGACACAGAGACACTGTGACACAGAGACACTGAGACACTGAGACACAGAGACACTGAGACACTGAGACACTGAGACACAGAGACAATGAGACTCTGAGACACAGAGACACTGAGACACTGAGACTCTGAGACACAGAGACACTGAGACACAGAGACACTGAGACTCTGAGACACAGAGACACTGAGACACTGAGACACTGAAACACAGAGACACTGAGTCACTGAGACACTGAGACACAGAGACACTGAGACACAGAGGCACTGAGACACTGAGACACTGAGACTCTGAGACACAGAGACTCTGAGACACTGAGACACAGAGACACTGAGACACTGAGACACAGAGACACTGAGACACTGAGACACTGAGACACTGAGACAATGAGACACTGAGTCACAGAGACACTGAGACACAGAGACAATGAGACACAGAGACACTGAGTCACTGAGACACTGAGACACAGAGACACTGAGACACTGAGACACTGAGACACTCAGACACTCAGACACTCAGACACTGAGACACTGAGACACAGAGACACTGAGACACTGAGACACTGAGACACTGAGTCACTGAGACACAGAGACACTGAGACACAGAGACACTGAGACACTGAGACACAGAGACACTGAGACACTGAGACGCAGAGACACAGAGACATTGAGACACTGAGACACAGAGACACTGAGACACAGAGACACTGAGACACTGAGACACAGAGACACTGAGACACTGAGACACTGAGACATTGAGACACTGAGACACTGAGACACAGAGACAATGAGACTCTGAGACACAGAGACACTGAGACACTGAGACTCTGAGACACAGAGACACTGAGACACAGAGACACTGAGACTCTGAGACACAGAGACACTGAGACACTGACACACTGAGACTCTGAGACACAGAGACACTGAGACACTGAGACACAGACACACTGAGTCACTGAGACACTGAGACACTGAGACTCTGAGACACAGAGACACTGAGACACTGAGACACTGAGACACTGAGTCACTGAGACACAGAGACACTGAGACACTGAGACAGAGAGACACTGAGTCACTGAGACACAGAGACACTGAGACACAGAGACACTGAGACACAGAGACACAGAGACACAGAGACACTGAGACACTGAGACACAGAGAAACTGAGACACTGAGACACTGAGACACTGAGACACAG
The DNA here is from genome assembly GCF_965287045.1 of Carcharhinus amblyrhynchos. Lineage (NCBI taxonomy): Eukaryota > Metazoa > Chordata > Chondrichthyes > Carcharhiniformes > Carcharhinidae > Carcharhinus > Carcharhinus amblyrhynchos. The sequence continues at coordinate 45,732 of NW_027650180.1, read as the reverse complement.
AGACAATGAGACTCTGAGACACAGAGACACTGAGACACTGAGACTCTGAGACACAGAGACACTGAGACACAGAGACACTGAGACTCTGAGACACAGAGACACTGAGACACTGAGACACTGAGACTCTGAGACACAGAGACACTGAGACACTGAGACACAGAGACACTGAGACTCTGAGACACAGAGACACTGAGACACAGAGAAACTGAGACACTGAGACACTGAGACACAGAGACACTGAGACACAGGGACACAGAGACACTGAGACACTGAGACACTGTGACACTGAGACAGTGAGTCCCTGAGATACTGAGACACTGAGACACTGAGACACTGAGACACTGAGACACTGAGACACAGAGACACTGAGACACTGAGACACAGAGACACAGAGACACTGAGACACTGAGACACAGAGAAACTGAGACACTGAGACACTGAGACACAGAGACACTGAGACACTGAGACACTGAGACACTGTGACACTGAGACACTGAGACACAGAGACACTGAAACACTGAGACACAGAGACACTGAGACACAGAGACACTGAGACACTGAGACACTGAGACACTGAAACACTGAGACACAGAGACACTGAGACACAGAGACACTGAGACACTGAGACATAGAGACACTGAGACACTGAGACACAGAGACATTGAGACACTGAGACACTGAGACACTGCGACACAGAGACAATGAGACTCTGAGACACAGAGACACTGAGACACTGAGACTCTGAGACACAGAGACACTGAGACACAGAGACACTGAGACTCTGAGACACAGAGACACTGAGACACTGAGACACTGAGACACTGAGACTCTGAGACACAGAGACACTGAGACACTGAGACACAGAGACACAGAGACACTGAGACACTGAGACACAGAGAAACTGATACACTGAGACACTGAGACACTGAGACACAGGGACACTGAGACACTGAGACACAGAGACACTGAGACACTGAGACACTGAGACAGTGAGTCACTGAGACACTGAGACACTGAGACACTGAGACACTGAGACTCTGAGACACAGAGACACTGAGACACTGAGACACAGAGACACAGAGACACTGAGACACTGAGACACTGAGACACTGTGACACTGAGACACTGAGACACAGAGACACTGAGACTCTGAGACACAGAGACACTGAGACACTGAGACACAGAGACACTGAGACACTGAGACACTCAGACACTGAGACACAGAGACACTGAGTCACTGAGACACTGAGACACAGAGACACTGAGACACTGAGACACTGAGACTCTGAGACACAGAGACTCTGAGACACTGAGACACAGAGACACTGAGACACTGAGACACTGAGACACTGAGACACAGAGACACTGAGACACTGAGACACTGAGACAATGAGACACTGAGTCAAAGAGACACTGAGACACTGAGACACAGAGACACTGAGACACAGAGACACTGAGTCACTGAGACACTGAGACACAGAGACACTGAGACACTGAGACACAGAGACACTGAGACACTGAGACACTGAGACACTGAGACACAGAGACACTGAGACACTGAGACACTCAGACACTCAGACACTGAGACACTGAGACACAGAGACACTGAGACACTGAGACACAGAGACACTGATACACAGAGACACTGAGTCACTGAGACACAGAGACACTGAGACACTGAGACACAGAGACACTGAGACACTGAGACACAGAGACACTGAGACATTGAGACACAGAGACACTCAGACACTGATACACAGAGACACTGAGACACAGAGCACTGAGACTCTGAGACACAGAGACACTGAGACACTGAGACACAGAGACACTGAGACACTGAGACACAGAGACACTGAGGCACAGAGACACTGAGTCACTGAGACACTGAGACACAGAGACACTGAGACACTGAGACACTGAGGCACTGAGACACAGAGACACTGAGACACTGAGACACTCAGACACTGAGACACAGAGACACTGAGACACAGAGACACTGAGACTCTGAGACACAGAGACACTGAGACACTGAGACACTGGGACACTGAGACACTGAGACACAGAGACACTGTGGCACTGAGACACAGAGACACTGAGACACTGAGACACAGAGACACTGAGACACAGAGACACTGAGACACTGAGACACAGAGACACTGAGACACAGAGACACTGAGTCACTGAGACACTGAGACACAGAGACACTGAGACACTGAGACACTGAGGCACTGAGACACAGAGACACTGAGACACTGAGACACTCAGACACTGAGACACAGAGACACTGAGACACAGAGACACTGAGACTCTGAGACACAGAGACACTGAGACACTGAGACACTGAGACACTGGGACACTGAGACACTGAGACACAGAGACACTGTGGCACTGAGACACAGAGACACTGAGACACTGAGACACAGAGACACTGAGACACAGAGACACTGAGACACTGAGACACAGAGACACTGAGACACTGAGACACTGAGACACTGAGACACAGAGTCACAGAGACACTGAGTCACAGAGACACTGAGACATTGAGACACAGAGACACTGAGACACTGAGACACTGTGACACTGAGACACTGAGACACAGAGACACTGAGACACTGAGACACAGAGACACTGAGACACTGAGACACAGAGACACTCAGACACTGAGACACAGAGACACTGAGACAATGAGACACTGAGACACTGGGACACTGAGACACTGAGACACTGTGGCACTGAGACACTGAGACACTGAGACACAGAGACACTGAGACTCTGAGACACTGAGACACAGAGACACTGAGACACTGAGACACAGAGACACAGAGACACTGAGACACTGAGACACTGAGACACAGAGACACTGAGACTCTGAGACACAGAGACACTGAGACACTGAGACACTGAGACACTGGGACACTGAGACACTGTGGCACTGAGACACAGAGACACTGAGACACAGAGACACTGAGACTCTGAGACACTGAGACACTGAGACACTGAGACACAGAGACACTGAGACACTGAGACACAGAGACACTGAGACACTGAGACACAGAGACACTGAGACACTGAGACACTGTGACACTGAGACACTGAGACACTGAGACACTCAGACACTGAGACACAGAGACACTGAGACACAGAGACACTGAGACTCTGAGACACTGAGACACAGAGACACTGAGACACTGAGACACAGAGACACTGAGACACTGTGACACTGAGACACTGAGACACTGAGACACTCAGACACTGAGACACAGAGACACTGAGACACAGAGACACTGAGACTCTGAGACACAGAGACACTGAGACACTGAGACACTGAGACACTGGGACACTGAGACACTGAGACACTGTGGCACTGAGACACAGAGACACTGAGACACAGAGACACTGAGACTCTGAGACACTGAGACACTGAGACACTGAGACACAGAGACACTGAGACACTGAGACACAGAGACACTGAGACACTGAGACACTGAGACACTGAGACACTGTGACACTGAGACACTGAGACACTGAGACACTCAGACACTGAGACACAGAGACACTGAGACACAGAGACACTGAGACTCTGAGAAATAGATACACTGAGACACTGAGACACAGAAACACTGAGACACTGAGACACAGAGACACTGAGTCACTGAGACACTGAGACACAGAGACACTGAGACACTGAGACACAGAGACACTGAGACACTGAGACACTGAGACTCTGAGACACAGAGACACTGAGACACAGAGACACTGAGACACTGAGACACTGAGACACAGAGACACTGAGACACTGAGACTCTGAGACACAGAGACACTGAGACACTGAGACTCTGAGACACAGAGACACTGAGACACTGAGACACAGAGACACTGAGACACTGAGACACAGAGACACTGAGACACAGAGACACTGAGACACACAGACACTGAGACACAGAGACACTGAGACACAGAGACACTGAGACTCTGAGACACAGAGACACTGAGACACTGAGACACAGAGACACTGAGACACTGAGACACAGACACACTGAGACACGGAGACACTGAGACACAGAGACACTGAGACTCAGAGACACTGAGTCACTGAGACACTGAGACACAGAGACACTGAGACACAGAGACACTGAGACACTGAGACACTGAGACACAGAGACAATGAGACACTGAGACATTGAGACACAGAGACACTGAGACACAGAGACACTGAGACACTGTGACACTGAGACACAGAGACACTCAGACACTGAGACACAGAGACACTGAGACACAGAGACACTGAGACTCTGAGACACAGAGACACTGAGACACTGAGACACTGAGTCACTGAGACACTGAGACACAGAGACACTGAGACACTGGGACACTGAGACTCTGAGACACAGAGACACTGAGACACTGAGACACTGAGACACTGAGACACTGAGACAATGAGACACTGAGACACTGAGACACAGAGACACTGAGACACTGAGGCACAGAGACACTGAGACACTGAGACAATGAGACACTGAGACACTGAGACACAGTGTCTCTGTGTCTCAGTGTCTCAGTGTCTCTGAGACACAGAGACACTGAGTCTCTGAGACACAGAGACACTGAGACACTGAGACACAGATACACTGAGACACAGAGACACTGAGACTCTGAGACACAGAGACACTGAGACACTGAGACACAGAGACACTGGGACACTGAGACACTGAGACACAGAGACACTGAGACACAGAGACACTGAGTCACTGAGACACTGAGACACAGAGACACTGAGACACAGAGACACTAAAGACACTGAGACACTGAGACTCTGAGACACAGAGACACTGAGACACTGAGACACAGAGACACTGAGACACAGAGACACTGAGACACTGAGACACAGAGACACTGAGACACTGAGACACAGAGACTCTGAGACACAGAGACACTGAGACTCTGAGACACTGAGACACTGAGACACTGAGACACAGAGACACTGAGACACTGAGACAATGAGACACTGAGACACTGAGACACAGAGACACTGAGACACTGAGACACAGAGACACTGAGACACTGAGACACTCAGACACTCAGACACTGAGACACTGAGACACAGAGACACTGAGACTCTGAGACACAGAGACACTGAGACACTGAGACACAGAGACACTGGGACACTGAGACACTGAGACACAGAGACACTGAGACACAGAGACACTGAGTCACTGGGACACTGAGACAGTGAGACACTGAGACACTGAGACACTGAGACTCTGAGACACAGAGACACAGAGACACTGAGACACTGAGACACAGAGACACTGAGACACTGAGACACAGAGACACTGAGACACTGAGACACTGAGACACTCAGACACTGAGACACAGAGACACTGAGACACAGAGACACTGAGACTCTGAGACACAGAGACACAGAGACACTGAGACACTGAGACACTGAGACACTGGGACACTGAGACACTGAGACACAGAGACACTGTGGCACTGAGACACAGTGTCTCTGTGTCTCAGTGTCTCAGTGTCTCTGTGTCTCTGTGTCTCAGTGTCTCAGTGTCTCTGTGTCTCAGTGTCTCTGTGTCTCTGAGACACAGAGACACTGAGACACTGAGACACAGAGACACTGTGTCTCAGTGCCACAGTGTCTCTGTGTCTCAGTGTCTCAGTGTCCGAGTGTCTCAGTGTCTCAGTGTCTCAGTGTCTCTGTGTCTCAGAGTCTCAGTGTCTCTGTGTCTCAGTGTCTCTGTGTCTCAGTGTCTGAGTGTCTCAGTGTCTCAGTGTCTCTGTGTCTCAGTGTCTCAGTGTCTCAGTGTCTCTGTGTCTCAGTGTCTCAGTGTCTCTGTGTCTCAGTGTCTCAGTGTCTCTGTGTCTCAGAGTCTCAGTGTCTCAGTGTCTACAGAGACACTGAGGCACTGAGACACAGAGACACTGAGACACTGAGACACTGAGACACTGAGTCACTGAGACACAGAGACACTGAGACACTGAGACACTGAGACACTGGGACACTGGGACACTGAGACACAGAGACACTGTGGCACTGAGACACAGAGACACTGAGACACAGAGACACTGAGACTCTGAGACACAGAGACACTGAGACACTGAGACACAGAGACACTGAGACACTGAGACACTGAGACACAGAGACACTGAGACACTGAGACACTGAGACACAGAGACACTGAGACACTGAGACACAGAGACACAGAGACACTGAGACACTGAGACACTGAGACACTGAGACTCTGAGACACTGAGACACTGAGACACTGAGACAATGAGACACTGAGACACTGAGACACAGAGACACTGAGGCACTGAGACACAGAGACACTGAGACACTGAGACACTGAGACACTGAGACACAGAGACACTGTGGCACTGAGACACAGAGACACAGAGACACTGAGACACAGAGACACTGAGACTCTGAGACACTGAGACACTGAGACACAGAGACACTGAGACACTGAGACACAGAGACACTGAGACACTGAGACACAGAGACACAGAGACACTGAGGCACTGAGACACTGAGACACTGAGACTCTGAGACACTGAGACACTGAGACACTGAGACACAGAGACACTGAGACAATGAGACACTGAGACACTGAGACACAGAGACACTGAGGCACTGAGACACAGAGACACTGAGACACTGAGACACTGAGACACAGAGACACTGAGACACTGAGACACTGAGACACAGAGACACTGGGACACTGGGACACTGAGACACAGAGACACTGTGGAACTGAGACACAGAGACACTGAGACACAGAGACACTGAGACTCTGAGACACAGAGACACTGAGACACTGAGACACAGAGACACTGAGACACTGAGACACTGAGACACTGAGACACTGAGACACAGAGACACTGAGACACTGAGACTCTGAGACACAGAGACACTGAGACACTGAGACACAGAGACACTGAGACACTGAGACACTGAGACACAGAGACACTGAGACACTGAGACACTGAGACACTGAGACACTCAGACACTGAGACACAGAGACACTCAGACACTGAGACACAGAGACACTGAGACACAGAGACACTGAGACACTGAGACACTGAGACACAGAGACACTCAGACACTGAGAAACAGAGAAACTGTGACACAGAGACACTGAGACTCTGAGACACAGATACACTGAGACACTGAGACACAGAGACACTGAGACACTGAAACACAGAGACACTGAGACACAGAGACACTGAGTCACTGAGACACAGAGACACTAAGACACTGAGACACAGAGACACTGAGACACTGAGACTCTGAGACACAGAGACATGAGACACTCAGACACTGAGACACAGAGACACTGAGACACTGAGACACAGAGACACTGAGACTCAGAGACACTGTGACACTGAGACACAGAGACAATGAGACTCTGAGACACAGAGACACTGAGACACTGAGACTCTGAGACACTGAGACACTGAGACACAGAGACTCTGAGACACAGAGACACTGAGACACTGAGACACTGAGACACTGAGACTCTGAGACACAGAGACACTGAGACACTGAGACACAGAGACACTGAGACACTGATACACTGTGACACTGAGACACAGAGACACAGAGACACAGAGACACTGAGACACTGAGACTCTGAGACACAGAGACACAGAGACACTGAGACACAGAGACACTGAGACACTGAGACACAGAGACACTGTGGCACTGAGACACAGAGACACTGAGACACTGAGACACAGAGACACTGAGACACAGAGACACTGAGACACTGAGACACAGAGACACTGAGACACTGAGACACTGAGACACAGAGAAACAGAGACACTGAGACACTGAGACACTGAGACACAGAGTCACAGAGACACAGAGACACTGTGACACTGAGACACAGAGACATGAGACACTCAGACACTGAGACACAGAGACACTGAGACACTGAGACACAGAGACACTGAGACACAGAGACACTGTGACACTGAGACACAGAGACAATGAGACTCTGAGACACAGAGACACTGAGACACTGAGACTCTGAGACACTGAGACACTGAGACACAGAGACTCTGAGACACAGAGACACTGAGACACTGAGACACTGAGACACAGAGATACTGAGACTCTGAGACACAGAGACACTGAGACACTGAGACACAGAGACACTGAGACACTGAAACACAGAGACACTGAGACACAGAGACACTGAGTCACTGAGACACAGAGACACTGAGACACTGAGACACAGAGACACTGAGACACTGAGACACTGAGACTCTGAGACACAGAGACATGAGACACTCAGACACTGAGACACAGAGACACTGAGACACTGAGACACAGAGACACTGAGACTCAGAGACACTGTGACACTGAGACACAGAGACAATGAGACTCTGAGACACAGAGACACTGAGACACTGAGACTCTGAGACACTGAGACACTGAGACACAGAGACACTGAGACTCTGAGACACAGAGACACTGAGACACTGAGACACAGAGACACTGAGACACTGATACACTGTGACACTGAGACACAGAGACACAGAGACACAGAGACACTGAGACACTGAGACTCTGAGACACAGAGACACAGAGACACTGAGACACAGAGACACTGAGACACTGAGACACAGAGACACTGTGGCACTGAGACACAGAGACACTGAGACACTGAGACACAGAGACACTGAGACACAGAGACACTGAGACACTGAGACACAGAGAAACAGAGACACTGAGACACTGAGACACTGAGACACAGAGTCACAGAGACACAGAGACACTGTGACACTGAGACACAGAGACATAAGACACTCAGACACTGAGACACAGAGACACTGAGACACTGAGACACAGAGACACTGAGACACAGAGACACTGTGACACTGAGACACAGAGACAATGAGACTCTGAGACACAGAGACACTGAGACACTGAGACTCTGAGACACTGAGACACTGAGACACAGAGACTCTGAGACACAGAGACACTGAGACACTGAGACACTGAGACACAGAGATACTGAGACTCTGAGACACAGAGACACTGAGACACTGAGACACAGAGACACAGAGACACAGAGACACTGTGACACTGAGACACAGAGACACAGAGACACTGAGACTCTGAGACACAGAGACACAGAGACACTGAGACACAGAGACACTGAGACACTGAGACACTGTGGCACTGAGACACAGAGACACTGAGACACTGAGACACAGAGACACTGAGACACAGAGACACTGAGACACTGAGACACTGAGACACTGAGACACAGAGAAACAGAGACACTGAGACACTGAGACACTGAGACACAGAGTCACAGAGACTCTGAGACACAGAGACACTGAGACATTGAGACACAGAGACACTGAGACACTGAGACACTGTGACACTGAGACACTGAGACACTGAGACACTGAGACACTGAGATACTCAGACACTGAGACACATAGACACAGAGACACTGAGGCACTGAGACACTGAGACACTGAGACTCTGAGACACTGAGACACTGAGACACTGAGACACAGAGACACTGAGACAATGAGACACTGAGACACTGAGACACTGAGGCACTGAGACACAGAGACACTGAGACACTGAGACACAGAGACACTGAGACACTGAGACACTGGGACACTGGGACACTGAGACACAGAGACACTGTGGCACTGAGACACAGAGACACTGAGACACTGAGACTCTGAGACACAGAGACACTGAGACACTGAGACACAGAGACACTGAGACACTGAGACACTGAGACACTGAGACACTGAGACACTGAGACACAGAGACACTGAGACACTGAGACACTGTGACACTGAGACACTGAGACAAAGAGACACTGAGACACTGAGACACAGAGACACTCAGACACTGAGACACTGAGACACAGAGACACTCAGACACTGAGACACAGAGACACTGAGACACTGAGACACTGAGACACTGTGACACTGAGACACTGAGACACAGAGACACTGAGACACTGAGACACTGAGACACAGAGACACTCAGACACTGAGAAACAGAGACACTGTGACACAGAGACACTGAGACTCTGAGACACAGATACACTGAGACACTGAGACACAGAGACACTGAGACACTGAAACACAGAGGCACTGAGACACAGAGACACTGAGTCACTGAGACACAGAGACACTGAGACACTGAGACACAGAGACACTGAGACACTGAGACACTGAGGCTCTGAGACACAGAGACATGAGACACTGAGACACTGAGACACAGAGACACTGAGACACTGAGTCACAGAGACACTGAGACACTGAGACACTGTGACACTGAGACACAGAGACAATGAGACTCTGAGACACAGAGACACTGAGACACTGAGACTCTGAGACACAGAGACACTGAGACACTGAGACACAGAGACTCTGAGACACAGAGACACTGAGACACTGAGACACTGAGACACTGAGACTCTGAGACACAGAGACACTGAGGCACTGACACACAGAGACAGAGAGACACTGAGACACTGAGACACTGTGACACTGAGACACAGAGACACAGAGACACAGAGACACTGAGACACTGAGACTCTGAGACACAGAGACACAGAGACACTGAGACACAGAGACACTGAGACACTGAGACACAGAGACATAGAGACACAGAGACACTGTGACACTGATACACTGAGAATCTGAGACACAGAGACACTGAGACACTGAGACACAGAGACACTGAGACACTGAGACACAGAGACACTGAGACACAGAGACACTGAGACTCTGAGACACAGAAACACAGAGACACTGAGACACAGAGACACTGAGACACTGAGACTCTGAGACACTGAGACACTGAGACACTGAGACACAGAGACACTGAGACACTGAGACAGTGAGACACTGATACACTGAGACACAGAGACACTGAGACACAGAGACACTGAGACTCTGAGACACAGAGACACTGAGACACTGAGACACAGAGACACTGTGACACTGAGACACAGAGACACTGAGACACAGAGACACTGAGACTCTGAGACACAGAGACACTGAGACACTGAGACACAGAGACACTGAGACACAGAGACACTGAGACACTGAGACACTGAGACACAGAGACACTGAGACACTGAGACACAGAGACACAGAGACATTGAGACACTGAGACACTGAGACACTGAGACACAGAGACACTGAGACACTGAGACACAGAGACACAGAGACATTGAGACACAGAGACACTGAGACACTGAGACACAGAGACACTGAGACACTGAGACACTGAGACACAGAGACACTGTGACACTGAGACACTGAGACACTGAGACACAGAGACACTGAGAAACTGAGACACAGAGACACTGAGACACAGAGACACTGAGACACTGAGACACAGAGACACTGAGACACTGAGACACAGAGACATTGAGACACTGAGACACTGAGACACTGAGACACAGAGACAATGAGACCTGAGACACAGAGACACTGAGACACTGAGACTCTGAGACACAGAGACACTGAGACACAGAGACACTGAGACTCTGAGACACAGAGACACTGAGACACTGAGACACTGAGACTCTGAGACACAGAGACACTGAGACACTGAGACACAGAGACACAGAGACACTGAGACTCTGAGACACAGAGACACTGAGACACTGAGACACAGAGACACAGAGACACTGAGACACTGAGACACTGAGACACAGAGAAACTGAGACTCTGAGACACTGAGACACTGAGACACAGAGACACTGAGACACAGGGACACTGAGACACTGAGACACAGAGACACTGAGACACTGAGACAGTGAGTCACTGAGACACTGAGACACTGAGACACTGAGACACTGAGTCACTGAGACTCTGAGAAACAGAGACACTGAGACACTGAGACACAGAGACACAGAGACACAGAGACACTGAGACACTGAGACACTGTGACACTGAGACACAGAGACACAGAGACACTGACACACAGAGACACTCAGACACTGAGACACTCAGACACTGAGACACTCAGACACTCAGACACTGAGACACTGAGACACAGAGACACTGAGACACTGAGACACAGAGACACTGAGACACAGAGACACTGAGTCACTGAGACACAGAGACACTGAGACACAGAGACACTGAGACACTGAGTCACAGAGACACAGAGACACTGAGACACTGAGAAACTGAGACACAGAGACACTGAGACACTGAGACACTCAGACACTCAGACACTGAGACACTGAGACACAGAGACACTGAGACACTGAGACACAGAGACACTGAGACACAGAGACACTGAGTCACTGAGACACAGAGACACTGAGACACAGAGACACTGAGACACTGAGACACAGAGACACTGAGACACTGAGACAATGAGACACAGAGACACTGAGACACTGAGACACAGAGACACTGAGACATTGAGACACAGAGACACTCAGACACTGATACACAGAGACCCTGAGACACAGAGACACTGAGACTCTGAGACACAGAGACACTGAGACACTGAGACACAGAGACACTGAGACACTGAGACACAGAGACACTGAGACACTGAGACACAGAGACACTGAGACACTGAGACACAGAGACACTGAGACACTGAGACACAGAGACACTGAGACACAGAGACACTGAGTCACTGAGACACTGAGACACAGAGACACTGAGACACAGAGACACTGAGACACTGAGACACTGAGACAATGAGACACTGAGACACTGAGACACAGAGACACTGAGGCACTGAGACACAGAGACACTGAGACACTGAGACACTCAGACACTGAGACACAGAGACACTGAGACACTGAGACACAGAGACACTGAGACACTGAGACACTGAGACACTGGGACACTGAGACACAGAGACACAGAGACACTGTGGCACTGAGACACAGAGACACTGAGACACTGAGACACAGAGACACTGAGACACAGAGACACTGAGACACTGAGACACAGAGACACTGAGACACTGAGACACAGAGAAACAGAGACACTGAGACACTGAGACACAGAGTCACAGAGACACTGAGACACAGAGACACTGAGACATTGAGACACAGAGACACTGAGACACTGAGACACTGTGACACTGAGACACTGAGACACAGAGACACTGAGACACTGAGACACAGAGACACTGAGACACTGAGACACAGAGACACTCAGACACTGTGACACAGAGACACTGAGACAATGAGACACTGAGACACAGAGACACTGAGGCACTGAGACACAGAGACACTGAGACACTGAGACGCTGAGACACTCAGACACTGAGACACAGAGACACTGAGACACAGAGACACTGAGACTCTGAGACACTGAGACACTGAGACACAGAGACACTGAGACACTGAGACACTGAGACACTGAGACACTGAGACAATGAGACACAGAGACTCTGAGACACAGAGACACTGAGACACTGAGACACTGTGACACTGAGACACAGAGACACTGAGACACTGAGACACAGAGAAACAGAGACACTGAGACACTGAGACACAGAGTCACAGAGACACTGAGACACAGAGACACTGAGACACTGAGACACAGAGACAATGAGACACAGAGACTCTGAGACACAGAGACACTGAGACACAGAGACACTGAGACACTGAGACACAGAGACACAGAGACACTGAGACACTGAGACACAGAGAAACAGAGACACTGAGACACTGAGACACAGAGTCACAGAGACACTGAGACACAGAGACACTGAGACACTGAGACACAGAGACAATGAGACACAGAGACTCTGAGACACAGAGACACTGAGACACAGAGACACTGAGACACTGAGACACTGAGACACAGAGAAACAGAGACACTGAGACACTGAGACACAGAGTCACAGAGACACTGAGACACAGAGACACTGAGACATTGAGACACAGAGACACTGAGACACTGAGACACTGTGACACTGAGACACTGAGACACAGAGACACTGAGACACTGAGACACAGAGACACTGAGACACTGAGACACAGAGAAACAGAGACACTGAGACACTGAGACACAGAGTCACAGAGACACTGAGACACAGAGACACTGAGACACTGAGACACAGAGACAATGAGACACAGAGACTCTGAGACACAGAGACACTGAGACACAGAGACACTGAGACACTGAGACACAGAGACACAGAGACACTGAGACACTGAGACACAGAGAAACAGAGACACTGAGACACTGAGACACAGAGTCACAGAGACACTGAGACACAGAGACACTGAGACACTGAGACACAGTGACAATGAGACACAGAGACTCTGAGACACAGAGACACTGAGACACAGAGACACTGAGACACTGAGACACAGAGACACTGAGACACTGAGACACAGAGAAACAGAGACACTGAGACACTGAGACACAGAGTCACAGAGACACTGAGACACAGAGACACTGAGACATTGAGACACAGAGACACTGAGACACTGAGACACTGTGACACTGAGACACTGAGACACTGAGACACTGAGACACAGAGACACTGAGACACTGAGACACAGAGACACTCAGACACTGTGACACAGAGACACTGAGACAATGAGACACTGAGACACAGAGACACTGAGGCACTGAGACACAGAGACACTGAGACACTGAGACGCTGAGACACTCAGACACTGAGACACAGAGACACTGAGACACAGAGACACTGAGACTCTGAGACACAGAGACACTGAGACACTGAGACACAGAGACACTGAGACACTGAGACACTGAGACACTGAGACACTGAGACACAGAGACAATGAGACACAGAGACTCTGAGACACAGAGACACTGAGACACTGAGACACTGTGACACTGAGACACAGAGACACAGAGACACTGAGACACAGAGACACAGAGACACTCAGACACTGAGACACAGAGACACTGAGACAATGAGACACTGAGACACAGAGACACTGAGGCACTGAGACACAGAGACACTGAGACACTGAGACACAGAAACACTGAGACACTGAGACACAGAGACACTGAGACACAGAGACACTGAGTCACTGAGACACAGAGACACTGAGACACTGTGACACTGAGACACAGAGACACTGAGACACTGTGACACTGAGACACAGAGACACTGAGACACAGAGACACAGAGACACTGAGACACTGAGACACTGAGAATCAGAGACTCTGAGACACAGAGACACTGAGACTCTGAGACACTGAGACACTGAGACAATGAGAGACTGAGACACTGAGACACAGAGACACTGAGACACTGAGACACAGAGACACTGAGACACTGAGACACTGAGACACTCAGACACTGAGACACTGAGACACTGAGACACAGAGACACTGAGACTCTGAGACACAGAGACACTGAGACACTGAGACACAGAGACACTGGGACATGAGACACTGAGACACTGAGACACAGAGACACTGAGTCACTGAGACACTGAGACACAGAGACACTGAGACACAGAGACACTGAGACACTGAGACACTGAGACTCTGAGACACAGAGACACTGAGACACTGAGACACAGAGACACTGAGACACTGAGACACAGAGACACTGAGACACTGAGACACAGAGACACTGAGACACAGAGACTCTGAGACACAGAGACACTGAGACACTGAGAAACTGAGACACTGAGACACAGAGACACTGAGACACTGAGACACAGAGACACTGAGACACTGAGACACAGAGACACTGAGGCACTGAGACACAGAGACACTGAGACACTGAGACACTGCGACACAGAGACTCTGAGACACTGAGACACTGAGACACTGAGACTCTGAGACACTGAGACACTGAGACACTCAGACACTGAGACACAGAGACACTGAGACACAGAGACACTGAGACTCTGAGACACAGATACACTGAGACACAGAGACACTGAGACACAGAGACACTGAGTCACTGAGACACTGAGACACAGAGACACTGAGACACTGAGACACAGAGACACTGAGACACTGAGACTCTGAGACACAGAGACACTGAGACACTGAGACACAGAGACACTGAGACACTGAGACACAGAGACACTGTGACACTGAGACACAGAGACAATGAGACACTGAGACACTGAGACACAGAGACACTGAGACACTGAGACACAGAGACACTGAGACACTGAGACTCTGAGACTCAGAGACACTGAGACACTGAGACACAGAGACACTGAGACACTGAGACACAGAGACACTGTGACACTGAGACACAGAGACAATGAGACACTGAGACACTGAGACACAGAGACACTGTGACACTGAGACACTGAGACACTGAGACACAGAGACACTGAGAAACTGAGACACAGAGACACTGAGACACAGAGACACTGAGACACTGAGGCACAGAGACACTGAGACACTGAGACACAGAGACATTGAGACACTGAGACACTGAGACACAGAGACAATGAGACTCTGAGACACAGAGACACTGAGACACTGAGACTCTGAGACACAGAGACACTGAGACACAGAGACACTGAGACTCTGAGACACAGAGACACTGAGACACTGAGACACTGAGACTCTGAGACACAGAGACACTGAGACACTGAGACACAGAGACACAGAGACACTGAGACTCTGAGACACAGAGACACTGAGACACTGAGGCACAGAGACACAGAGACACTGAGACACTGAGACACAGAGAAACTGAGACACTGAGACACTGAGACACAGAGACACTGAGACACAGGGACACTGAGACACTGAGACACAGAGACACTGAGACACTGAGACAGTGAGTCACTGAGACACTGAGACACTGAGACACTGAGACACTGAGTCACTGAGACTCTGAGAAACAGAGACACTGAGACACTGAGACACAGAGACACAGAGACACTGAGACACTGAGACACTGTGACACTGAGACACTGAGACACTGAGACACAGAGACACTGAGACTCTGAGACACAGAGACACTGAGACACAGAGACACTGAGACACTGAGACACAGAGACACAGAGACACTGAGACACTGAGACACTCAGACACTGAGACACTGAGACACAGAGACACTGAGACTCTGAGACACAGAGACACTGAGAAACTGAGTCACAGAGACACTGAGACACTGAGACACAGAGACACTGAGTCACTGAGACACTGAGACACAGAGACACTGAGACACTGAGACACAGAGACACTGAGACACTGAGAAACTGAGACACAGAGGCACTGAGACACTGAGACACTCAGACACTCAGACACTGAGACACTGAGACACAGAGACACTGAGACACTGAGACACAGAGACACTGAGACACAGAGACACTGAGTCACTGAGACACAGAGACACTGAGACACAGAGACACTGAGACACTGAGACACAGAGACACTGAGACACTGAGACAATGAGACACAGAGTCACTGAGACACTGAGAAACTGAGACACTGAGACACTGAGACAATGAGACACAGAGACACTGAGACACTGAGACACAGAGACACTGAGACATTGAGACACAGAGACACTCAGACACTGATACACAGAGACACTGAGATACAGAGACACTGAGACTCTGAGACACAGAGACACTGAGACACTGAGACACAGAGACACTGAGACACAGAGACACTGAGACACTGAGACACAGAGACACTGAGACACAGAGACACTGAGTCACTGAGACACTGAGACACAGAGACACTGAGACACAGAGACACTGAGACTCTGAGACACTGAGACAATGAGACACTGAGACACTGAGACACAGAGACACTGAGGCACTGAGACACAGAGACACTGAGACACTGAGACACTCAGACACTGAGACACAGAGACACTGAGACTCTGAGACACAGAGACACTGAGACACTGAGACACTGAGACACTGGGACACTGAGACACAGAGACACAGAGACACTGTGGCACTGAGACACAGAGACACTGAGACACTGAGACACTGAGACACAGAGACACTGAGACACTGAGACACAGAGACACTGAGACACTGAGACACTGAGAAAAAGAGACACTGAGACACTGAGATACAGAGTCACAGAGACACTGAGACACAGAGACACTGAGACATTGAGACACAGAGACACTGAGACACTGAGACACTGTGACACTGAGACACTGAGACACAGAGACACTGAGACACTGAGACACAGAGACACTGAGACACTGAGACACAGAGACACTCAGACACTGAGACACAGAGACACTGAGACAATGAGACACTGAGACACAGAGACACTGAGGCACTGAGACACAGAGACACTGAGACACTGAGACGCTGAGACACTCAGACACTGAGACACAGAGACTCTGAGACACAGAGACACTGAGACTCTGAGACACAGAGACACTGAGACACTGAGACACAGAGACACTGAGACACTGAGACACTGAGACACAGAGACACTGAGACACTGAGACACTGAGACACAGAGACAATGAGACACAGAGACTCTGAGACACAGAGACACTGAGACACTGAGACACTGAGACACTGTGACACTGAGACACAGAGACACAGAGACACTGAGACACAGAGACACAGAGACACTCAGACACTGAGACACAGAGACACTGAGACAATGAGACACTGAGACACAGAGACACTAAGGCACTGAGACACAGAGACACTGAGACACTGAGACACAGAAACACTGAGACACTG
Source organism: Carcharhinus amblyrhynchos (assembly GCF_965287045.1). Lineage (NCBI taxonomy): Eukaryota > Metazoa > Chordata > Chondrichthyes > Carcharhiniformes > Carcharhinidae > Carcharhinus > Carcharhinus amblyrhynchos. The sequence continues at coordinate 27,058 of NW_027650180.1, read as the reverse complement.
AGACACAGAGACACTGAGACACAGAGACACTGAGTCACTGAGACACAGAGACACTGAGACACTGTGACACTGAGACACAGAGACACTGAGACACTGTGACACTGAGACACAGAGACACTGAGACACAGAGACACAGAGACACTGAGACACTGAGACACTGAGAATCAGAGACTCTGAGACACAGAGACACTGAGACTCTGAGACACTGAGACACTGAGACACTGAGACAATGAGAGACTGAGACACTGAGACACAGAGACACTGAGACACTGAGACACAGAGACACTGAGACACTGAGACACTGAGACACTCAGACACTGAGACACTGAGACACTGAGACACAGAGACACTGAGACTCTGAGACACAGAGACACTGAGACACTGAGACACAGAGACACTAGGACACTGAGACACTGAGACACTGAGACACAGAGACACTGAGTCACTGAGACACTGAGACACAGAGACACTGAGACACTGAGACACAGAGACACTGAGACACTGAGACACTGAGACTCTGAGACACAGAGACACTGAGACACTGAGACACAGAGACACTGAGACACTGAGACACAGAGACACTGAGACACTGAGATACAGAGACTCTGAGACACAGAGACACTGAGACACTGAGAAACTGAGACACTGAGACACAGAGACACTGAGACACTGAGACACAGAGACACTGAGACACTGAGACACTGAGGCACTGAGACACAGAGACACTGAGACACTGAGACACTGCGACACTGAGACTCTGAGACACAGAGACACTGAGACACTGAGACACTGAGACTCTGAGACACTGAGACACTGAGACACTGCGACACTGAGACTCTGAGACACAGAGACACTGAGACACTGAGACACTGAGACACAGAGACAATGAGACTCTGAGACACAGAGACACTGAGACACTGAGACTCTGAGACACAGAGACACTGAGACACAGAGACACTGAGACTCTGAGACACAGAGACACTGAGGCACTGAGACACTGAGACACTGAGACACAGAGACACTGTGACACTGAGACACAGAGACAATGAGACACAGAGACACTGAGACACTGAGACACAGAGACAGTGAGACACTGATACACTGAGACACAGAGACACTGAGACACAGAGACACTGAGACTCTGAGACACAGAGACACAGAGACACTGAGACACTGAGACACTGAGACACTGTGACACTGAGACACAGAGACACTGAGACTCTGAGACACAGAGACACTGAGACACTGAGACACAGAGACACTGAGACACAGAGACACTGAGACACTGAGACACTGAGACACAGAGACACTGAGACACTGAGACACAGAGACACTGAGACACTGAGACACAGAGACACTGAGACACTGAGACACAGAGACACTGTGACACTGAGACACTGAGACACTGAGACACAGAGACACTGAGACACAGAGACACTGAGACTCTGAGACACAGAGACACTGAGGCACTGAGACACTGAGACACTGAGACACTGAGAAACTGAGACACAGAGACACTGAGGCACTGAGACACTGAGACACTGAGACACAGAGACACTGTGACACTGAGACACAGAGACAATGAGACACAGAGACACTGAGACACTGAGACACAGAGACAGTGAGACACTGATACACTGAGACACAGAGACACTGAGACACAGAGACACTGAGACTCTGAGACACAGAGACACAGAGACACTGAGACACTGAGACACTGAGACACTGTGACACTGAGACACAGAGACACTGAGACTCTGAGACACAGAGACACTGAGACACTGAGACACAGAGACACTGAGACACAGAGACACTGAGACACTGAGACACTGAGACACAGAGACATTGAGACAATGAGACACAGAGACACAGAGACACTGAGACACTGAGACACTGAGACACTGTGACACTGAGACACAGAGACACTGAGACTCTGAGACACAGAGACACTGAGACACTGAGACACAGAGACACTGAGACACAGAGACACTGAGACACTGAGACACTGAGACATTGAGACACTGAGACACAGAGACACTGAGACACTGAGACACAGAGACACTGAGACACTGAGACACTGAGACACAGAGACACTGTGACACTGAGACACTGAGACACTGAGACACAGAGACACTGAGAAACTGAGACAGAGAGACACTGAGACACAGAGACACTGAGACACTGAGACACAGAGACACTGAGACACTGAGACGCAGAGACACTGAGACACTGAGACACTGAGACACTGAGACACAGAGACACTGTGACACTGAGACACTGAGACACTGAGACACAGAGACACTGAGAAACTGAGACACAGAGACACTGAGACACAGAGACACTGAGACACTGAGACACAGAGACACTGAGACACTGAGACGCAGAGACACTGAGACACTGAGACACAGAGACACTGAGACACTGAGACACTGAGACACTGAGACACAGAGACACTGTGACACTGAGACACTGAGACACTGAGACACAGAGACACTGAGAAACTGAGACACAGAGACACTGAGACACAGAGACACTGAGACACTGAGACACTGAGACACTGAGACACAGAGACAATGAGACTCTGAGACACAGAGACACTGAGACACTGAGACTCTGAGACACAGAGACACTGAGACACAGAGACACTGAGACTCTGAGACACAGAGACACTGAGACACTGAGACACTGAGACTCTGAGACACAGAGACACTGAGACACTGAGACACTGAGACACTGAGTCACTGAGACTCTGAGAAACAGAGACACTGAGACACTGAGACACAGAGACACAGAGACACTGAGACACTGAGACACTGAGACACAGAGACACTGAGACACAGAGACACTGAGACTCTGAGACACAGAGACACTGAGACACAGAGACACTGAGACACTGAGACACAGAGACACAGAGACACTGAGACACTGAGACACTCAGACACTGAGACACTGAGACACTGAGACACTGAGACTCTGAGACACAGAGACACTGAGAAACTGAGTCACAGAGACACTGAGACACTGAGACACAGAGACACTGAGTCACTGAGACACTGAGACACAGAGACACTGAGACACTGAGACACAGAGACACTGAGACACTGAGAAACTGAGACAGAGAGACACTGAGACACTGAGACACTCAGACACACAGACACTGAGACACTGAGACACAGAGACACTGAGACACTGAGACACAGAGACACTGAGACACAGAGACACTGAGTCACTGAGACACAGAGACACTGAGACACAGAGACACTGAGACACTGAGACACAGAGACACTGAGACACTGAGACAATGAGACACAGAGACACTGAGACACTGAGAAACTGAGACACAGAGACACTGAGACACTGAGACACTCAGACACTCAGACACTGAGACGCTGAGAATCAGAGACTCTGAGACACAGAGACACTGAGACTCTGAGACACTGAGACACTGAGACACTGAGACAATGAGAGACTGAGACACTGAGACACAGAGACACTGAGACACTGAGACACAGAGACACTGAGACACTGAGACACTCAGACACTGAGACACTGAGACACTGAGACACAGAGACACTGAGACTCTGAGACACAGAGACACTGAGACACTGAGACACAGAGACACTGGGACACTGAGACACTGAGACACTGAGACACAGAGACACTGAGTCACTGAGACACTGAGACACAGAGACACTGAGACACTGAGACACAGAGACACTGAGACACTGAGACTCTGAGACAAAGAGACACTGAGACACTGAGACACAGAGACACTGAGACACTGAGACACAGAGACACTGAGACACTGAGACACTGAGACACAGAGACTCTGAGACACAGAGACACTGAGACACTGAGAAACTGAGACACTGAGACACAGAGACACTGAGACACTGAGACACAGAGACACTGAGACACTGAGACACAGAGACACTGAGGCACTGAGACACAGAGACACTGAGACACTGAGACACTGAGACACAGAGACTCTGAGACACAGAGACACTGAGACACTGAGAAACTGAGACACTGAGACACAGAGACACTGAGACACTGAGACACAGAGACACTGAGACACTGAGACACAGAGACACTGAGGCACTGAGACACAGAGACACTGAGACACTGAGACACTGCGACACTGAGACTCTGAGACACTGAGACACTGAGACACTGAGACACTGAGACTCTGAGACACTGAGACACTCAGACACTGAGACACAGAGACACTGAGACACAGAGACACTGAGACTCTGAGACACAGATACACTGAGACACTGAGACACAGAGACACTGAGACACAGAGACACTGAGTCACTGAGACACTGAGACACAGAGACACTGAGACACTGAGACACAGAGACACTGAGACACTGAGACTCTGAGACACAGAGACACTGAGACACTGAGACACAGAGACACTGAGACACTGAGACACAGAGACACTGTGACACTGAGACACAGAGACAATGAGACACAGAGACACTGAGACACTGAGACACAGAGACAGTGAGACACTGATACACTGAGACACAGAGACACTGAGACACAGAGACACTGAGACTCTGAGACACAGAGACACAGAGACACTGAGACACTGAGACACAGAGACACTGTGACACTGAGACACAGAGACACTGAGACTCTGAGACACAGAGACACTGAGACACTGAGACACAGAGACACTGAGACACAGAGACACTGAGACTCTGAGACACAGAGACACTGAGACACTGAGACACAGAGACACTGAGACACAGAGACACTGAGACACTGAGACACTGAGACACTGAGACTCTGAGACACAGAGACACTGAGACACAGAGACACTGAGACTCTGAGACACAGAGACACTGAGACACTGAGACACTGAGACTCTGAGACACAGAGACACTGAGACACTGAGACACAGAGACACTGAGACTCTGAGACACAGAGACACTGAGACACTGAGACACAGAGACACAGAGACACTGAGACACTGAGACACAGAGAAACTGAGACACTGAGACACTGAGACACTGAGACACTGAGACACAGGGACACTGAGACACTGAGACACTGAGACACTGAGACAGTGAGTGACTGAGACACTGAGACACTGAGACACTGAGACACTGAGTCACTGAGACTCTGAGAAACAGAGACACTGAGACACTGAGACACAGAGACACAGAGACACTGAGACACTGAGACACTCAGACACTGAGACACTGAGACACAGAGACACTGAGACTCTGAGACACAGAGACACTGAGACTCTGAGACACAGAGACACTGAGACACTGAGACACAGAGACACTGAGACACAGAGACACTGAGACTCTGAGACACAGAGACACTGAGACACTGAGACACAGAGACACTGAGACACAGAGACACTGAGACACTGAGACACTGAGACACTGAGACTCTGAGACACAGAGACACTGAGACACAGAGACACTGAGACTCTGAGACACAGAGACACTGAGACACTGAGACACTGAGACTCTGAGACACAGAGACACTGAGACACTGAGACACAGAGACACTGAGACTCTGAGACACAGAGACACTGAGACACTGAGACACAGAGACACAGAGACACTGAGACACTGAGACACAGAGAAACTGAGACACTGAGACTCTGAGACACAGAGACACTGAGACACAGAGACACTGAGACTCTGAGACACAGAGACACTGAGACACTGAGACATTGAGACACTGAGACACAGAGACACTGAGACACTGAGACACTGAGACACTGAGACACTGAGACACAGAGACACTGTGACACTGAGACACTGAGACACTGAGACACAGAGACACTGAGAAACTGAGACACAGAGACACAGAGACACTGAGACACTGAGACACAGAGACACTGAGACACTGAGACACAGAGACAATGAGACACTGAGACACAGAGACACTGAGACACTGAGACACTGAGACACTGAGACACTGAGACACAGAGACACTGAGAAACTGAGACACAGAGACACTGAGACACAGAGACACTGAGACACTGAGACACTGAGACACAGAGACAATGAGACTCTGAGACACAGAGACACTGAGACACTGAGACTCTGAGACACAGAGACACTGAGACACAGAGACACTGAGACTCTGAGACACAGAGACACTGAGACACTGAGACACTGAGACACAGAGACACTGTGACACTGAGACACAGAGACACTGAGACACTGAGACTCTGAGACACAGAGACACTGAGACACAGAGACACTGAGACTCTGAGACACAGAGACACTGAGACACTGAGACACTGAGACACTGAGACACTGAGACACTGAGACACTGAGACAATGAGACTCTGAGACACAGAGACACTGAGACACTGAGACTCTGAGACACAGAGACACTGAGACACAGAGACACTGAGACTCTGAGACACAGAGACACTGAGACACTGAGACACAGAGACACTGTGACACTGAGACACAGAGACACTGAGACACTGAGACTCTGAGACACAGAGACACTGAGACACAGAGACACTGAGACTCTGAGACACAGAGACACTGAGACACTGAGACACTGAGACACAGAGACACTGTGACACTGAGACACAGAGACAATGAGACACAGAGACACTGAGACACTGAGACACAGAGACAGTGAGACACTGATACACTGAGACACAGAGACACTGAGACACAGAGACACTGAGACTCTGAGACACAGAGACACAGAGACACTGAGACACTGAGACACAGAGACACTGTGACACTGAGACACAGAGACACTGAGACTATGAGACACAGAGACACTGAGACACTGAGACACTGAGACACTGAGACACAGAGACACTGAGACACTGAGACACTGAGACACAGAGACACAGAGACATTGAGACACAGAGACACTGAGACACTGAGACACTGAGACACTGAGACACTGAGACACAGAGACACTGTGACACTGAGACACTGAGACACTGAGACACAGAGACACTGAGAAACTGAGACACAGAGACACTGAGACACAGAGACACTGAGACACTGAGACACAGAGACACTGAGACACTGAGACACAGAGACACTGAGACACTGAGACACTGAGACACAGAGACACTGTGACACTGAGACACTGAGACACTGAGACACAGAGACACTGAGAAACTGAGACACAGAGACACTGAGACACAGAGACACTGAGACACTGAGACACTGAGACAATGAGACTCTGAGACACAGAGACACTGAGACACTGAGACTCTGAGACACTGAGACACTGAGACACAGAGACACTGTGACACTGAGACACAGAGACACTGAGACACAGAGACACTGAGAAACTGAGACACAGAGACACTGAGACACAGAGACACTGAGACACTGAGACACTGAGACACTGAGAAACTGAGACACAGAGACACTGAGACACAGAGACACTGAGACACTGTGACACTGAGACACTGAGACACAGAGACAATGAGACTCTGAGACACAGAGACACTGAGACACTGAGACTCTGAGACACAGAGACACTGAGACACAGAGACACTGAGACTCTGAGACACAGAGACACTGAGACACTGAGACACTGAGACTCTGAGACACAGAGACACTGAGACACTGAGACACAGAGACACAGAGACACTGAGACTCTGAGACACAGAGACACTGAGACACTGAGACACAGAGACACAGAGACACTGAGACACTGAGACACTGAGACACAGAGAAACTGAGACACTGAGACACTGAGACACTGAGACACAGAGACACTGAGACACAGGGACACTGAGACACTGAGACACAGAGACACTGAGACACTGAGACAGTGAGTCACTGAGACACTGAGACAATGAGACACTGAGACACTGAGTCACTGAGACTCTGAGAAACAGAGACACTGAGACACTGAGACACTGAGACACAGAGACACAGAGACACTGAGACACTGAGACACTGTGACACTGAGACACAGAGACACTGAGACACAGAGACACTGAGACTCTGAGACACAGAGACACTGAGACACAGAGACACTGAGACACTGAGACACAGAGACACAGAGACACTGAGACACTGAGACACTCAGACACTGAGACACTGAGACACAGAGACACTGAGACTCTGAGACACAGAGACACTGAGAAACTGAGTCACAGAGACACTGAGACACTGAGACACAGAGACACTGAGTCACTGAGACACTGAGACACAGAGACACTGAGACACTGAGACACAGAGACACTGAGACACTGAGAAACTGAGACACAGAGACACTGAGACACTGAGACACTCAGACACTCAGACACTGAGACACTGAGACACAGAGACACTGAGACACTGAGACACAGAGACACTGAGACACAGAGACACTGAGTCACTGAGACATCGAGACACTGAGACACAGAGACACTGAGACACTGAGACACAGAGACACTGAGACACTGAGACAATGAGACACAGAGACACTGAGACACTGAGAAACTGAGACACAGAGACACTGAGACACTGAGACACTCAGACACTCAGACACTGAGACACTGAGACACAGAGACACTGAGACACTGAGACACAGAGACACTGAGACACAGAGACACTGAGTCACTGAGACACAGAGACACTGAGACACAGAGACACTGAGACACTGAGACACAGAGACACTGAGACACTGAGACAATGAGACACAGAGACACTGAGACACAGAGACACTGAGACATTGAGACACAGAGACACTCAGACACTGATACACAGAGACACTGAGACACAGAGACACTGAGACTCTGAGACACAGAGACACTGAGACACTGAGACACAGAGACACTGAGACACAGAGACACTGAGACACTGAGACACAGAGACACTGAGACACTGAGACACAGAGACACTGAGTCACTGAGACACTGAGACACAGAGACACTGAGACACTGAGACACTGAGACACAGAGACACTGAGACACTCAGACACTGAGACACAGAGACACTGAGACTCTGAGACACAGAGACACTGAGACACTGAGACACTGGGACACTGAGACACTGAGACACAGAGACACAGAGACACTGTGGCACTGAGACACAGAGACACTGATACACTGAGACACAGAGACACTGAGACACAGAGACACTGAGACACTGAGACACAGAGACACTGAGACACTGAGACACAGAGAAACAGAGACACTGAGACACTGAGACACAGAGTCACAGAGACACTGAGACACAGAGACACTGAGACATTGAGACACAGAGACACTGAGACACTGAGACACTGTGACACTGAGACACTGAGACACAGAGACACTGAGACACTGAGACACAGAGACACTGAGACACTGAGACACTGAGACACAGAGACACTGAGGCACTGAGACACAGAGACACTGAGACACTGAGACGCTGAGACACTCAGACACTGAGACACAGAGACACTGAGACACAGAGACACTGAGACTCTGAGACACAGAGACACTGAGACACTGAGACACAGAGACACTGAGACACTGAGACACTGAGACACAGAGACACTGAGACACAGAGACACTGAGACACTGAGACACAGAGACACTGAGACACTGAGACTCTGAGACACAGAGACACTGTGACACTGAGACACAGAGACAATGAGACACAGAGACACTGAGACACTGAGACACAGAGACAGTGAGACACTGATACACTGAGACACAGAGACACTGAGACACAGAGACACTGAGACTCTGAGACACAGAGACACAGAGACACTGAGACACTGAGACACAGAGACACTGTGACACTGAGACACAGAGACACTGAGACTCTGAGACACAGAGACACTGAGACACTGAGACACAGAGACACTGAGACACAGAGACACTGAGACTCTGAGACACAGAGACACTGAGACACTGAGACACAGAGACACTGAGACACAGAGACACTGAGACACTGAGACACTGAGACACTGAGACTCTGAGACACAGAGACACTGAGACACAGAGACACTGAGACTCTGAGACACAGAGACACTGAGACACTGAGACACTGAGACTCTGAGACACAGAGACACTGAGACACTGAGACACAGAGACACAGAGACACTGAGACTCTGAGACACAGAGACACTGAGACACTGAGACACAGAGACACAGAGACACTGAGACACTGAGACACAGAGAAACTGAGACACTGAGACACTGAGACACTGAGACACTGAGACACAGGGACACTGTGACACTGAGACACAGAGACACTGAGACACTGAGACAGTGAGTGACTGAGACACTGAGACACTGAGACACTGAGACACTGAGTCACTGAGACTCTGAGAAACAGAGACACTGAGACACTGAGACACAGAGACACAGAGACACTGAGACACTGAGACACTGTGACACTGAGACACAGAGACACTGAGACACAGAGACACTGAGACTCTGAGACACAGAGACACTGAGACACAGAGACACTGAGACACTGAGACACAGAGACACAGAGACACTGAGACACTGAGACACTCAGACACTGAGACACTGAGACACAGAGACACTGAGACTCTGAGACACAGAGACACTGAGAAACTGAGTCACAGAGACACTGAGACACTGAGACACAGAGACACTGAGTCACTGAGACACTGAGACACAGAGACACTGAGACACTGAGACACAGAGACACTGAGACACTGAGAAACTGAGACACAGAGACACTGAGACACTGAGACACTCAGACACTCAGACACTGAGACACTGAGACACAGAGACACTGAGACACTGAGACACAGAGACACTGAGACACAGAGACACTGAGTCACTGAGACACTGAGACACTGAGACACAGAGACACTGAGACACTGAGACACAGAGACACTGAGACACTGAGACAATGAGACACAGAGACACTGAGACACTGAGAAACTGAGACACAGAGACACTGAGACACTGAGACACTCAGACACTCAGACACTGAGACACTGAGAATCAGAGACTCTGAGACACAGAGACACTGAGACTCTGAGACATTGAGACACTGAGACACTGAGACAATGAGAGACTGAGACACTGAGACACAGAGACACTGAGACACTGAGACACAGAGACACTGAGACACTGAGACACTGAGACACTCAGACACTGAGACACTGAGACACTGAGACACAGAGACACTGAGACTCTGAGACACAGAGACACTGAGACACTGAGACACAGAGACACTGGGACACTGAGACACTGAGACACTGAGACACAGAGACACTGAGTCACTGAGACACTGAGACACAGAGACACTGAGACACTGAGATACAGAGACACTGAGACACTGAGACACTGAGACTCTGAGACACAGAGACACTGAGACACTGAGACACAGAGACACTGAGACACTGAGACACAGAGACACTGAGACACAGAGACTCTGAGACACAGAGACACTGAGACACTGAGAAACTGAGACACTGAGACACAGAGACACTGAGACACTGAGACACAGAGACACTGAGACACTGAGACACAGAGACACTGAGGCACTGAGACACAGAGACACTGAGACACTGAGACACTGCGACACTGAGACTCTGAGACACTGAGACACTGAGACACTGAGACACTGAGACTCTGAGACACTGAGACACTGAGACACTCAGACACTGAGACACAGAGACACTGAGACACAGAGACACTGAGACTCTGAGACACAGATACACTGAGACACTGAGACACAGAGACACTGAGACACAGAGACACTGAGTCACTGAGACACTGAGACACAGAGACACTGAGACACTGAGACACAGAGACACTGAGACACTGAGACTCTGAGACACAGAGACACTGAGACACTGAGACACAGAGACACTGAGACACTGAGACACAGAGACACTGTGACACTGAGACACAGAGACAATGAGACACAGAGACACTGAGACACTGAGACACAGAGACAGTGAGACACTGATACACTGAGACACAGAGACACTGAGACACAGAGACACTGAGACTCTGAGACACAGAGACACAGAGACACTGAGACACTGAGACACAGAGACACTGTGACACTGAGACACAGAGACACTGAGACTCTGAGACACAGAGACACTGAGACACTGAGACACAGAGACACTGAGACACAGAGACACTTAGACACTGAGACACAGAGACACTGAGACACTGAGACACTGAGACACAGAGACATTGAGACACTGAGACACAGAGACACTGAGACACTGAGACACTGAGACACTGAGACACTGTGACACTGAGACACTGAGACACTGAGACACAGAGACACTGAGAAACTGAGACACAGAGACACAGAGACACTGAGACACTGAGACACAGAGACACTGAGACACAGAGACAATGAGACACTGAGACACAGAGACACTGAGACACTGAGACACTGAGACACTGAGACACTGAGACACAGAGACACTGAGAAACTGAGACACAGAGACACTGAGACACAGAGACACTGAGACACTGAGACACTGAGACACAGAGACAATGAGACTCTGAGACACAGAGACACTGAGACACTGAGACTCTGAGACACAGAGACACTGAGACACAGAGACACTGAGACTCTGAGACACAGAGACACTGAGACACTGAGACACTGAGACACAGAGACACTGTGACACTGAGACACAGAGACACTGAGACACTGAGACTCTGAGACACAGAGACACTGAGACACAGAGACACTGAGACTCTGAGACACAGAGACACTGAGACACTGAGACACTGAGACACTGAGACACAGAGACACTGAGACACTGAGACACTGAGACACAGAGACAATGAGACTCTGAGACACAGAGACACTGAGACACTGAGACTCTGAGACACAGAGACACTGAGACACAGAGACACTGAGACTCTGAGACACAGAGACACTGAGACACTGAGACACTGAGACACAGAGACACTGTGACACTGAGACACAGAGACACTGAGACACTGAGACTCTGAGACACAGAGACACTGAGACACAGAGACACTGAGACTCTGAGACACAGAGACACTGAGACACTGAGACACTGAGACACAGAGACACTGTGACACTGAGACACAGAGACAATGAGACACAGAGACACTGAGACACTGAGACACAGAGACAGTGAGACACTGATACACTGAGACACAGAGACACTGAGACACAGAGACACTGAGACTCTGAGACACAGAGACACAGAGACACTGAGACACTGAGACACAGAGACACTGTGACACTGAGACACAGAGACACTGAGACTCTGAGACACAGAGACACTGAGACACTGAGACACTGAGACACTGAGACACTGAGACACTGAGACACTGAGACACAGAGACACAGAGACATTGAGACACTGAGACACAGAGACACTGAGACACTGAGACACAGAGACACTGAGACACTGAGACACAGAGACACTGTGACACTGAGACACTGAGACACTGAGACACAGAGACACTGAGAAACTGAGACACAGAGACACTGAGACACAGAGACACTGAGACACTGAGACACAGAGACACTGAGACACTGAGACACAGAGACACTGAGACACTGAGACACTGAGACACAGAGACACTGTGACACTGAGACACTGAGACACTGAGACACAGAGACACTGAGAAACTGAGACACAGAGACACTGAGACACAGAGACACTGAGACACTGAGACACTGAGACAATGAGACTCTGAGACACAGAGACACTGAGACACTGAGACTCTGAGACACTGAGACACTGAGACACAGAGACACTGTGACACTGAGACACAGAGACACTGAGACACAGAGACACTGAGAAACTGAGACACAGAGACACTGAGACACAGAGACACTGAGACACTGAGACACTGAGAAACTGAGACACAGAGACACTGAGACACAGAGACACTGAGACACTGAGACACTGAGACACTGAGACACAGAGACAATGAGACTCTGAGACACAGAGACACTGAGACACTGAGACTCTGAGACACAGAGACACTGAGACACAGAGACACTGAGACTCTGAGACACAGAGACACTGAGACACTGAGACACTGAGACTCTGAGACACAGAGACACTGAGACACTGAGACACAGAGACACAGAGACACTGAGACTCTGAGACACAGAGACACTGAGACACTGAGACACAGAGACACAGAGACACTGAGACACTGAGACACTGAGACACAGAGAAACTGAGACACTGAGACACTGAGACACTGAGACACAGAGACACTGAGACACAGGGACACTGAGACACTGAGACACAGAGACACTGAGACACTGAGACAGTGAGTCACTGAGACACTGAGACAATGAGACACTGAGACACTGAGTCACTGAGACTCTGAGAAACAGAGACACTGAGACACTGAGACACTGAGACACAGAGACACAGAGACACTGAGACACTGAGACACTATGACACTGAGACACAGAGACACTGAGACACAGAGACACTGAGACTCTGAGACACAGAGACACTGAGACACAGAGACACTGAGACACTGAGACACAGAGACACAGAGACACTGAGACACTGAGACACTCAGACACTGAGACACTGAGACACAGAGACACTGAGACTCTGAGACACAGAGACACTGAGAAACTGAGTCACAGAGACACTGAGACACGGAGACACTGAGACACTGAGTCACTGAGACACTGAGACACAGAGACACTGAGACACTGAGACACAGAGACACTGAGACACTGAGAAACTGAGACACAGAGACACTGAGACACTGAGACACTCAGACACTCAGACACTGAGACACTGAGACACAGAGACACTGAGACACTGAGACACAGAGACACTGAGACACAGAGACACTGAGTCACTGAGACATCGAGACACTGAGACACAGAGACACTGAGACACTGAGACACAGAGACACTGAGACACTGAGACAATGAGACACAGAGACACTGAGACACTGAGAAACTGAGACACAGAGACACTGAGACACTGAGACACTCAGACACTCAGACACTGAGACACTGAGACACAGAGACACTGAGACACTGAGACACAGAGACACTGAGACACAGAGACACTGAGTCACTGAGACACAGAGACACTGAGACACAGAGACACTGAGACACTGAGACACAGAGACACTGAGACACTGAGACAATGAGACACAGAGACACTGAGACACTGAGACACAGAGACACTGAGACATTGAGACACAGAGACACTCAGACACTGATACACAGAGACACTGAGACACAGAGACACTGAGACTCTGAGACACAGAGACACTGAGACACTGAGACACAGAGACACTGAGACACAGAGACACTGAGACACTGAGACACAGAGACACTGAGACACTGAGACACAGAGACACTGAGTCACTGAGACACTGAGACACAGAGACACTGAGACACTGAGACACTGAGACACTGAGACACTCAGACACTGAGACACAGAGACACTGAGACTCTGAGACACAGAGACACTGAGACACTGAGACACTGGGACACTGAGACACTGAGACACAGAGACACAGAGACACTGTGGCACTGAGACACAGAGACACTGATACACTGAGACACAGAGACACTGAGACACAGAGACACTGAGACACTGAGACACAGAGACACTGAGACACTGAGACACAGAGAAACAGAGACACTGAGACACTGAGACACAGAGTCACAGAGACACTGAGACACAGAGACACTGAGACATTGAGACACAGAGACACTGAGACACTGAGACACTGTGACACTGAGACACTGAGACACAGAGACACTGAGACACTGAGACACAGAGACACTGAGACACTGAGACACTGAGACACAGAGACACTGAGGCACTGAGACACAGAGACACTGAGACACTGAGACGCTGAGACACTCAGACACTGAGACACAGAGACACTGAGACACAGAGACACTGAGACTCTGAGACACAGAGACACTGAGACACTGAGACACAGAGACACTGAGACACTGAGACACTGAGACACAGAGACACTGAGACACTGAGACACAGAGACACTGAGACACAGAGACAATGAGACACAGAGACTCTGAGACACAGAGACACTGAGACACTGAGACACAGAGACACTGTGACACTGAGACACAGAGACACAGAGACACTGAGACACAGAGACACAGAGACACTCAGACACTGAGACACAGAGACACTGAGACAATGAGACACTGAGACACAGAGACACTGAGGCACTGAGACACAGAGACACTGAGACACTGAGACACAGAAACACTGAGACACTGAGACACAGAGACACTGAGACACAGAGACACTAGTCACTGAGACACAGAGACACTGAGACACTGTGACACTGAGACACAGAGACACTGAGACACTGTGACACTGAGACACAGAGACACTGAGACACAGAGACACAGAGACACTGAGACACTGAGAATCAGAGACTCTGAGACACAGAGACACTGAGACTCTGAGACACTGAGACACTGAGACACTGAGACAATGAGAGACTGAGACACTGAGACACAGAGACACTGAGACACTGAGACACAGAGACACTGAGACACTGAGACACTCAGACACTGAGACACTGAGACACTGAGACACAGAGACACTGAGACTCTGAGACACAGAGACACTGAGACACTGAGACACAGAGACACTGGGACACTGAGACACTGAGACACTGAGACACAGAGACACTGAGTCACTGAGACACTGAGACACAGAGACACTGAGACACTGAGACACAGAGACACTGAGACACTGAGACACTGAGACTCTGAGACACAGAGACACTGAGACACTGAGACACAGAGACACTGAGACACTGAGACACAGAGACACTGAGACACAGAGACTCTGAGACACAGAGACACTGAGACATTGAGAAACTGAGACACTGAGACACAGAGACACTGAGACACTGAGACACAGAGACACTGAGACACTGAGACTCTGAGACACAGAGACACTGAGACACTGAGACACAGAGACACTGGGACACTGAGACACTGAGACACTGAGACACAGAGACACTGAGTCACTGAGACACTGAGACACAGAGACACTGAGACACTGAGACACAGAGACACTGAGACACTGAGACACTGAGACTCTGAGACACAGAGACACTGAGACACTGAGACACAGAGACACTGAGACACTGAGACACAGAGACACTGAGACACAGAGACTCTGAGACACAGAGACACTGAGACATTGAGAAACTGAGACACTGAGACACAGAGACACTGAGACACTGAGACACAGAGACACTGAGACACTGAGACACAGAGACACTGAGGCACTGAGACACAGAGACACTGAGACACTGAGACACTGAGACTCTGAGACACTGAGACACTGAGACACTCAGACACTGAGACACAGAGACACTGAGACACAGAGACACTGAGACTCTGAGACACAGATACACTGAGACACTGAGACACAGAGACACTGAGACACAGAGACACTGAGTCACTGAGACACTGAGACACAGAGACACTGAGACACTGAGACACAGAGACACTGAGACACTGAGACTCTGAGACACAGAGACACTGAGACACTGAGGCACAGAGACACTGAGACACTGAGACACTGAGACAATGAGACTCTGAGACACAGAGACACTGAGACACTGAGACTCTGAGACACAGAGACACTGAGACACTGAGACACAGAGACACTGAGACACTGAGACACTGAGACTCTGAGACACAGAGACACTGAGACACTGAGAAACTGAGACACTGAGACACAGAGACACTGAGACACTGAGAAACAGAGACACTGAGACACTGAGGCACTGAGACACAGAGACACTGAGACACTGAGACACTGAGACTCTGAGACACTGAGACACTGAGACACTCAGACACTGAGACACAGAGACACTGAGACTCTGAGACACAGATACACTGAGACACTGAGACACAGAGACACTGAGACACAGAGACACTGAGTCACTGAGACACTGAGACACAGAGACACTGAGACACTGAGACACAGAGACACTGAGACACTGAGACACTGAGACTCTGAGACACAGAGACACTGAGACACTGAGACACAGAGACACAGAGACACTGAGACACTGAGACACTCAGACACTGAGACACTGTGGCACAGAGACACTGAGACTCTGAGACACAGAGACACTGAGAAACTGAGTCACAGAGACACTGAGACACTGAGACACAGAGACACTGAGTCACTGAGACACTGAGACACAGAGACACTGAGACACTGAGACACAGAGACACTGAGACACTGAGAAACTGAGACACAGAGACACTGAGACACTGAGACACTCAGACACTCAGACACTGAGACACTGAGACACAGAGACACTGAGACACTGAGACACAGAGACACTGAGACACAGAGACACTGAGTCACTGAGACACAGAGACACTGAGACACAGAGACACTGAGACACTGAGACACAGAGACACTGAGACACTGAGACAATGAGACACAGAGACACTGAGACACTGAGAAACTGAGACACAGAGACACTGAGACACTGAGACACTCAGACACTCAGACACTGAGACACTGAGACACAGAGACACTGAGACACTGAGACACAGAGACACTGAGACACAGAGACACTGAGTCACTGAGACACAGAGACACTGAGACACAGAGACACTGAGACACTGAGACACAGAGACACTGAGACACTGAGACACAGAGACACTGAGACACTGAGACACAGAGACACTGAGACACTGAGACTCTGAGACACAGAGACACTGAGACACTGAGACACAGAGACACTGAGACACAGAGACACTGAGACACTGAGACACAGAGACACTGAGACACTGAGACACAGAGACACTGAGACACAGAGACACTGAGTCACTGAGACACTGAGACACAGAGACACTGAGACACAGAGACACTGAGACAATGAGACACTGAGACACTGAGACACAGAGACACTGAGGCACTGAGACACAGAGACACTGAGACACTGAGACACTCAGACACTGAGACACAGAGACACTGAGACTCTGAGACACAGAGACACTGAGACACTGAGACACTGAGACACTGGGACACTGAGACACAGAGACACAGAGACACTGTGGCACTGAGACACAGAGACACTGAGACACTGAGACACAGAGACACTGAGACACAGAGACACTGAGACACTGAGACACAGAGACACTGAGACACTGAGACACAGAGAAACAGAGACACTGAGACACTGAGACACAGTGTCACAGAGACACTGAGACACAGAGACACTGAGACATTGAGACACAGAGACACTGAGACACTGAGACACTGAGACACTGAGACACTGAGACACTGAGACACAGAGACACTGAGACACTGAGACACAGAGACACTCAGACACTGAGACACAGAGACACTGAGACAATGAGACACTGAGACACAGAGACACTGAGGCACTGAGACACAGAGACACTGAGACACTGAGACGCTGAGACACTCAGACACTGAGACACAGAGACACTGAGACACAGAGACACTGAGACTCTGAGACACAGAGACACTGAGACACTGAGACACAGAGACACTGAGACACTGAGACACTGAGACACTGAGACACTGAGACAATGAGACACAGAGACTCTGAGACACAGAGACACTGAGACGCTGAGACTCTGAGACACAGAGACACTGTGACACTGAGACACAGAGACACTGAGACTCTGAGACACAGAGACACTGAGACACTGAGACACAGAGACACTGAGACACTGAGACACAGAGACACTGAGACACAGAGACAATGAGACACAGAGACTCTGAGACACAGAGACACTGAGACGCTGAGACTCTGAGACACAGAGACACTGTGACACTGAGACACAGAGACACAGAGACACTGAGACACAGAGACACAGAGACACTCAGACACTGAGACACAGAGACACTGAGACAATGAGACACTGAGACACAGAGACACTGAGGCACTGAGACACAGAGACACTGAGACACTGAGACACAGAAACACTGAGACACTGAGACACAGAGACACTGAGACACAGAGACACTGAGTCACTGAGACACAGAGACACTGAGACACTGTGACACTGAGACACAGAGACACTGAGACACTGTGACACTGAGACTCAGAGACACAGAGACACTGAGACACTGAGACACTGAGACACTGAGAATCAGAGACTCTGAGACACTGAGACACTGAGACTCTGAGACACTGAGACACTGAGACACTGAGACACAGAGACACTGAGACACTGAAACACAGAGACACTGAGACACAGAGACTCTGAGACACAGAGACACTGAGACACTGAGAAACTGAGACACTGAGACACAGAGACACTGAGACACTGAGACACAGAGACACTGAGACACTGAGACACAGAGACACTGAGGCACTGAGACACAGAGACACTGAGACACTGAGACACTGAGACACTGAGACTCTGAGACACTGAGACACTGAGACACTCAGACACTGAGTCACTGAGACACTGAGACACAGAGACACTGAGACACTGAGACACAGAGACACTGAGGCACTGAGACACTGAGACTCTGAGACACAGAGACACTGAGACACTGAGACACAGAGACACTGAGACACTGAAACACAGAGACACTGAGACACAGAGACTCTGAGACACAGAGACACTGAGACACTGAGAAACTGAGACACTGAGACACAGAGACACTGAGACACTGAGACACAGAGACACTGAGACACTGAGACACAGAGACACTGAGGCACTGAGACACAGAGACACTGAGACACTGAGACACTGAGACACTGAAACACAGAGACACTGAGACACAGAGACTCTGAGACACAGAGACACTGAGACACTGAGAAACTGAGACACTGAGACACAGAGACACTGAGACACTGAGACACAGAGACACTGAGACACTGAGACACAGAGACACTGAGACTCTGAGACACAGAGACACTGAGACACTGAAACACAGAGACACTGAGACACAGAGACTCTGAGACACTGAGACACTCAGACACTGAGTCACTGAGACACTGAGACACAGAGACACTGAGACACTGAGACACAGAGACACTGAGACACTGAGACACTGAGACTCTGAGACACTGAGACACTGAGACACAGAGACACTGAGACACTGAAACACAGAGACACTGAGACACAGAGACTCTGAGACACAGAGACACTGAGACACTGAGAAACTGAGACACTGAGACACAGAGACACTGAGACACTGAGACACAGAGACACTGAGACACTGAGACACAGAGACACTGAGACTCTGAGACACAGAGACACTGAGACACTGAGACACAGAGACACTGGGACACTGAGACACTGAGACACTGAGACACAGAGACACTGAGTCACTGAGACACTGAGACACAGAGACACTGAGACACTGAGACACAGAGACACTGAGACACTGAGACACTGAGACTCTGAGACACAGAGACACTGAGACACTGAGACACAGAGACACTGAGACTCTGAGACACAGATACACTGAGACACTGAGACACAGAGACACTGAGACACAGAGACACTGAGTCACTGAGACACTGAGACACAGAGACACTGAGACACTGAGACACAGAGACACTGAGACACTGAGACTCTGAGACACAGAGACACTGAGACACTGAGGCACAGAGACACTGAGACACTGAGACACTGAGACAATGAGACTCTGAGACACAGAGACACTGAGACACTGAGACTCTGAGACACAGAGACACTGAGACACTGAGACACAGAGACACTGAGACACTGAGACACTGAGACTCTGAGACACAGAGACACTGAGACACTGAGACACTGAGAAACTGAGACACTGAGACACAGAGACACTGAGACACTGAGACACAGAGACACTGAGACACTGAGGCACTGAGACACAGAGACACTGAGACACTGAGACACTGAGACTCTGAGACACTGAGACACTGAGACACTCAGACACTGAGACACAGAGACACTGAGACTCTGAGACACAGATACACTGAGACACTGAGACACAGAGACACTGAGACACAGAGACACTGAGTCACTGAGACACTGAGACACAGAGACACTGAGACACTGAGACACAGAGACACTGAGACACTGAGACACTGAGACTCTGAGACACAGAGACACTGAGACACTGAGACACAGAGACACAGAGACACTGAGACACTGAGACACTCAGACACTGAGACACTGTGGCACAGAGACACTGAGACTCTGAGACACAGAGACACTGAGAAACTGAGTCACAGAGACACTGAGACACTGAGACACAGAGACACTGAGTCACTGAGACACTGAGACACAGAGACACTGAGACACTGAGACACAGAGACACTGAGACACTGAGAAACTGAGACACAGAGACACTGAGACACTCAGACACTCAGACACTCAGACACTGAGACACTGAGACACAGAGACACTGAGACACTGAGACACAGAGACACTGAGACACAGAGACACTGAGTCACTGAGACACAGAGACACTGAGACACAGAGACACTGAGACACTGAGACACAGAGACACTGAGACACTGAGACAATGAGACACAGAGACACTGAGACACTGAGAAACTGAGACACAGAGACACTGAGACACTGAGACACTCAGACACTCAGACACTGAGACACTGAGACACAGAGACACTGAGACACTGAGACACAGAGACACTGAGACACAGAGACACTGAGTCACTGAGACACAGAGACACTGAGACACAGAGACACTGAGACACTGAGACACAGAGACACTGAGACACTGAGACACAGAGACACTGAGACACTGAGACACAGAGACACTGAGACATTGAGACACAGAGACACTCAGACACTGATACACAGAGACACTGAGACACAGAGACACTGAGACTCTGAGACACAGAGACACTGAGACACTGAGACACAGAGACACTGAGACACAGAGACACTGAGACACTGAGACACAGAGACACTGAGACACTGAGACACAGAGACACTGAGACACAGAGACACTGAGTCACTGAGACACTGAGACACAGAGACACTGAGACACAGAGACACTGAGACAATGAGACACTGAGACACTGAGACACAGAGACACTGAGGCACTGAGACACAGAGACACTGAGACACTGAGACACTCAGACACTGAGACACAGAGACACTGAGACTCTGAGACACAGAGACACTGAGACACTGAGACACTGAGACACTGGGACACTGAGACACAGAGACACAGAGACACTGTGGCACTGAGACACAGAGACACTGAGACACTGAGACACAGAGACACTGAGACACAGAGACACTGAGACACTGAGACACAGAGACACTGAGACACTGAGACACAGAGAAACAGAGACACTGAGACACTGAGACACAGTGTCACAGAGACACTGAGACACAGAGACACTGAGACATTGAGACACAGAGACACTGAGACACTGAGACACTGAGACACTGAGACACTGAGACACAGAGACACTGAGACACTGAGACACAGAGACACTCAGACACTGAGACACAGAGACACTGAGACAATGAGACACTGAGACACAGAGACACTGAGGCACTGAGACACAGAGACACTGAGACACTGAGACGCTGAGACACTCAGACACTGAGACACAGAGACACTGAGACACAGAGACACTGAGACTCTGAGACACAGAGACACTGAGACACTGAGACACAGAGACACTGAGACACTGAGACACTGAGACACTGAGACACTGAGACAATGAGACACAGAGACTCTGAGACACAGAGACACTGAGACGCTGAGACTCTGAGACACAGAGACACTGTGACACTGAGACACAGAGACACTGAGACTCTGAGACACAGAGACACTGAGACACTGAGACACAGAGACACTGAGACACTGAGACACAGAGACACTGAGACACAGAGACAATGAGACACAGAGACTCTGAGACACAGAGACACTGAGACGCTGAGACTCTGAGACACAGAGACACTGTGACACTGAGACACAGAGACACAGAGACACTGAGACACAGAGACACAGAGACACTCAGACACTGAGACACAGAGACACTGAGACAATGAGACACTGAGACACAGAGACACTGAGGCACTGAGACACAGAGACACTGAGACACTGAGACACAGAAACACTGAGACACTGAGACACAGAGACACTGAGACACAGAGACACTGAGTCACTGAGACACAGAGACACTGAGACACTGTGACACTGAGACACAGAGACACTGAGACACTGTGACACTGAGACTCAGAGACACAGAGACACTGAGACACTGAGACACTGAGACACTGAGAATCAGAGACTCTGAGACACTGAGACACTGAGACTCTGAGACACTGAGACACTGAGACACTGAGACACAGAGACACTGAGACACTGAAACACAGAGACACTGAGACACAGAGACTCTGAGACACAGAGACACTGAGACACTGAGAAACTGAGACACTGAGACACAGAGACACTGAGACACTGAGACACAGAGACACTGAGACACTGAGACACAGAGACACTGAGGCACTGAGACACAGAGACACTGAGACACTGAGACACTGAGACACTGAGACTCTGAGACACTGAGACACTGAGACACTCAGACACTGAGTCACTGAGACACTGAGACACAGAGACACTGAGACACTGAGACACAGAGACACTGAGGCACTGAGACACTGAGACTCTGAGACACAGAGACACTGAGACACTGAGACACAGAGACACTGAGACACTGAAACACAGAGACACTGAGACACAGAGACTCTGAGACACAGAGACACTGAGACACTGAGAAACTGAGACACTGAGACACAGAGACACTGAGACACTGAGACACAGAGACACTGAGACACTGAGACACAGAGACACTGAGGCACTGAGACACAGAGACACTGAGACACTGAGACACTGAGACACTGAAACACAGAGACACTGAGACACAGAGACTCTGAGACACAGAGACACTGAGACACTGAGAAACTGAGACACTGAGACACAGAGACACTGAGACACTGAGACACAGAGACACTGAGACACTGAGACACAGAGACACTGAGACTCTGAGACACAGAGACACTGAGACACTGAAACACAGAGACACTGAGACACAGAGACTCTGAGACACTGAGACACTCAGACACTGAGTCACTGAGACACTGAGACACAGAGACACTGAGACACTGAGACACAGAGACACTGAGACACTGAGACACTGAGACTCTGAGACACAGAGACACTGAGACACTGAGACACAGAGACACTGAGACACTGAAACACAGAGACACTGAGACACAGAGACTCTGAGACACAGAGACACTGAGACACTGAGAAACTGAGACACTGAGACACAGAGACACTGAGACACTGAGACACAGAGACACTGAGACACTGAGACACAGAGACACTGAGACTCTGAGACACAGAGACACTGAGACACTGAGACACAGAGACACTGGGACACTGAGACACTGAGACACTGAGACACAGAGACACTGAGTCACTGAGACACTGAGACACAGAGACACTGAGACACTGAGACACAGAGACACAGAGACACTGAGACACTGAGACTCTGAGACACAGAGACACTGAGACACTGAGACACAGAGACACTGAGACACTGAAACACAGAGACACTGAGACACAGAGACTCTGAGACACAGAGACACTGAGACACTGAGAAACTGAGACACTGAGACACAGAGACACTGAGACACTGAGACACAGAGACACTGAGACACTGAGACACAGAGACACTGAGGCACTGAGACACAGAGACACTGAGACACTGAGACACTGAGACACTGAGACTCTGAGACACTGAGACACTGAGACACTCAGACACTGAGACACAGAGACACTGAGACACAGAGACACTGAGACTCTGAGACACAGATACACTGAGACACTGAGACACAGAGACACTGAGACACAGAGACACTGAGTCACTGAGACACTGAGACACAGAGACACTGAGACACTGAGACACAGAGACACTGAGACACTGAGACTCTGAGACACAGAGACACTGAGACACTGAGACACAGAGACCTGAGACACTGAGACCTGAGACTGAGACACAGAGACAATGAGACTCTGAGACACAGAGACACTGAGACACTGAGACTCTGAGACACAGAGACACTGAGTCACTGAGACACAGAGACACTGAGACACTGAGACACTGAGACACAGAGACACTGAGACACTGAGACACAGAGACTCTGAGACACAGAGACACTGAGACACTGAGACACTGAGAAACTGAGACACTGAGACACAGAGACACTGAGACACTGAGACACAGAGACACTGAGACACTGAGGCACTGAGACACAGAGAAACTGAGACACTGAGACACTGAGACACTGAGACTCTGAGACACTGAGACACTGAGACACTCAGACACTGAGACACAGAGACACTGAGACTCTGAGACACAGATACACTGAGACACTGAGACACAGAGACACTGAGACACAGAGACACTGAGTCACTGAGACACTGAGACACAAAGACACTGAGACACTGAGACACAGAGACACTGAGACACTGAGACACTGAGACTCTGAGACACAGAGACACTGAGACACTGAGACACAGAGACACTGAGACACTGAGACACTGAGACACTGTGACACTGAGACACAGAGACAATGAGACTCTGAGACACAGAGACAATGAGACACTGAGACTCTGAGACACAGAGACACTGAGACACTGAGACACAGAGACACTGAGACACTGAGGCACTGAGACACAGAGACACTGAGACACTGAGACACTGAGACACTGAGACTCTGAGACACTGAGACACTGAGACACTCAGACACTGAGACACAGAGACACTGAGACTCTGAGACACAGATACACTGAGACACTGAGACACAGAGACACTGAGACACAGAGACACTGAGTCACTGAGACACTGAGACACAGAGACACTGAGACACTGAGACACAGAGACACTGAGACACTGAGACACTGAGACTCTGAGACCCAGAGACACTGAGACACAGAGACACAGAGACACTGAGACACTGAGACACTGTGACACTGAGACACAGAGACAATGAGACTCTGAGACACAGAGACAATGAGACACTGAGACTCTGAGACACAGAGACACTGAGACACTGAGACACAGAGACTCTGAGACACA